>NW_028262291.1:24757224-25060254 GCF_047370975.1 Nipponia nippon | reverse complement strand
GTAACACTACATGCAGACTCTTAACGTCTTAAGCTGTGGCCAAAATGGCACTGCTTAATAGTATTACCAAGGTTGGATCCATGCCCAACAGATACTTTAAGCATATTAGTAAAATCTTGAGTTAGTTCAGATGTCATTTCTGCAGTAAATACGTATGATTTCATGCTTACACATTTTGGACATTATTGCTTTTATGAGCCAATTACTTCAATGGCAAGTAATAATCAACACTGGATCTGAAATAGGTGCACCAAGTGTACGTGTGTGCACATATTTCTTAGACAAAGCAGTTTAGCCCTTGTGGCATAATTAATATAACAGTGAACTCCATTGGAAAATGTGGGGATCAGGCCCATCTGGGCACCTTATATAACAAGCTTCTCCTCGTGGACTTTTTTCCACCATCCCTAAGAGGATGCTGTACATGGTCATCGTGCCTGAAAACCTGCCCTCATCCACAGCATCATAATGCTGTGCGTTTCTGAACTACCTGTTCATTGTGATGTATATGATGCATTCAGAGCCCCCTATGTTTTCTGAAAAGCAGAGATTAAAAAGAATTAAAAAAAAAAAAAGATAGGTAAATGCATCTGTAATTTTCTAAATTCCAAACTGTATTTGCTGTTTTCTAGAGTAAGCAGACATTTGAAGAACATGCAATGGAATCTTTTATCCATTTTAACAGTGTCATCACTGTCTGGATGCATACAACAAATCTCAAATCAAGGGATTTGACTTAGATGAAAGTGTAGTTTGGCATAAATGAGATTACATGAATATCATGTTTCACCATTCAATAAAAATCCTGTTTCTGGGGAATTAATTTGCTCTTGGAAGCTTCCAGGTCTATTTTGAGTAAAAGCTGAGTCTCATTTTGCTTACTTTTCTTCTCGTGGCAAAGATGGCAAAAAAAAAAATTAGTACCTTGAAGTTACAATGACCTTCACACAAAAAAATGCTTATAATAGCATTTAAATTGTTGATGACTTTCATAATGGTCTTTTTTATTTTATATAATTTTGCAATTACTTTATTATAAAACATTAATCCTTTCTTCACTTTTAGATGGTTCATTATGCATAATATTGTATATGAGTAAGACTTCAGTGGGTCTCAAATACTACATTATTTCTGTGTCGTTTTGATACTCAGGTTGGGTTCACTGAATTAGTAATTGGGAGTCTCCCATATGTTTTCAACATTAGTCTCAGTTGAAGACAGGGTATCATATTCTGGAAGACTATTGAGCTTATTATTTTTCATTTGATTTCTCTAACTATGAAGTATTTAACTTAGGTCAACAGTTTTATCAGCAGAATTGCCTCCTTACTACCCTTTTTTTCTCTCTCTAGCCCTGCTAAGTGAAAGACAATTTCCATCTGGAAATTGTTCCATATCATGTGTTAGAAGAATTGGAAATAAGAAAGAATACATTCATAGTCCCGTTCCTGTTGGACAGACAGTCATAGCACAAGCTCCCTACTACTGAAACAAAAGCTGACCTTCTTCTTGGTGGTGTTGGCAGAAAGGTCACAGTATCATTTGTCTCTAAGTCTAAACCATCTTTTCATCTTCAGCTGTACTCTTGATAGGTCAGTGCATTAAATATATTCACATATTTGTAGGATTTCTTCAGCATTCCTAAGTGTGTGTGAGCTCAAGGAAAATTGCATCTGTGTCTTCCACATAACATACTGGTTTGCTCATGATTGCAGCCAGAGAGAAGCACTAGTGTCTACAAGAGGAAGAGAGCAGTGAAAGTTCCACCTCCAGGTCCTAGGATGGAAAAAAGAAACCACAACTTGTTTCTCAGATTCCTGCAAAGGAGAAAGCCTATGTCTGTTATAGCCCTGTCTCCTGAGGATGACAGTGAGAAAAGAAGGACTTCACTGCATCAAGCAGAGGACAAGTCCCCCTGAAACTGGTATTATCATCAGATGGGAACTGCTGTGCAAAAATTAAACATGTTCCATGAAAAAGGGTAATTCACACAGTTGACGTTTATACCCTGAGGCAAAAGGTGAATATATGTGTATTTCACATAACCACTATGTTAATGCTATCCACTGAAATACCTAAGTCTCTTACTTCTAGCTAAACTTCACAGAGCTGTAATAACACAGACAATACAAAACAGTGGTGACTGGAAAATTGGAATTATGTTCCAAAGTACCTGATGTGCTGTAAGTCAGTTCAGTCTGGCATCTTAAAGCAGTTTGTGAAGTGTGTACCAGTTTATTAAAACTATGTTTATAACATCAGTTTATGTTTTCAACATGACAAATTCATCTCCAATTACTTGGAAAAGTAAGATGAGTATTTATAACATGTTCTACTTTTTGTAAAAGAAAATCCCACTGGGCAGTCATTGCTATGACTTCTTTATTATGGCCTCATCCACAATGTGACATGTGCAATGTTCACCAGAGGACAGTGCAATGCTGTCCACCTCTCAGAATTAATGCTTAATTTTACAACCCGGCTGTTCAAATTAAATTGCATTGATTCCTTCTTTGACTTCTGCATTAATAATTACCTTGAATGGTTTTAGCATAGTGACCCAGAAAGGTTTAAATTTAAAATGAATGACCAAGAGTTCAGCTTTAGTCCCTGTCATATTAGGAATTATACTGAAAAAGCTCTAAGAGCCTCCCTGTGTGTTTGGAAAAATCTTTCTAATGACACCTTGTCAAAATCCTCACTTTATTCTTACTAGTTTTACATTAAGTTGCTGTCTGCTGGAAACAAGTTTCATCACAGCAGGAGCGCAAACCAAGGTTTGTTTCAGAAACCCCAAGCAAAGAGAGCTGTCACATTTCTAGAAATAGGTGCCCTTCTGCCTCTGCCCCACATCTTCTGTGGGTGGATCTATGATTTCTCCAGATTTTTCATCTGGAGGGCAGGGGACAAGTTTCAGGCACTGTTGGTGGCACGGGCTGGTATGAAAAACTTTGAACTACAACACAGTCTGCGTCAGTCTGCATGGGCTGTCAGAGAGTCAGAGCCACGTCAGTGTCACAGCCTGACTTGGCAACAATATCATGTGACTGACAGTCAAGTCAGACCATCTGCAGAGACTGTGTGTTGCCTGAGCGAGTGCAGAATGCCCTTCTGCAATGCCAGCACCAATAGTCTGAGCCATGAGCAATGTTGTGGTCAGGGAGATCCCAGCTGGCTCCTTAGGCTGGGCACCCGGAAGACACTGGGGATACAGTGGCTGTAAGGGCTGAAAAGGGGGTGCCTCTTAGTGAATTAACCCTTTAATGTGAATAGTCACTGCTTCACTTCTGTGGTATAGCCTAACCACATTCTCCCTTCTCAGTCAAAACTTAATATTTAATAGAAATAATTTATGTTACAAATATTTATGTAAATTATTGATTAAACTGCTGCTTAGATTTATGCAGATCCTTTGAAATATTTGTATTATTGTTTCAAGAATCAGTAAAACAAATTCTTCATATATATGAAGAATATGTTCATATGTTTGTATGTTTTGAACCTGGGCTGCCATTGCTTTTTGTGGGTCTTGCTTCATTAAGGAATTCTCAACAAAACAGCCCGCTTTGTATCCGTTTTCTCCCTCCCCTCCAGAGACTGGATAACCTGTCTTTTTTTCCTTTTCATTATGGGTCTATCCAGAGAGAGAATCTCCAAAGACAATGGGGAAACATCATACAACACCACCACTTTATGTTATCTTGGGCGTCCACTGCATAGGAAATTCCATATCAGGATAGAACAAAGAATATATAGCAAAGAACTGTATAGCCACTGTCCTTTCTCTGAAAGCAGCCAGCGGGAAATTGCTAAGAAAGTGCACAAGAACAAGGCAAAAATACAGTAATTCTGCCTTCCAACCTGCAGTATCCTGTGGTTTACTGAACTAGATCTTTGTATCTAGTGTGTATGTTGTTGGTTAGTGGCTTCCATACTAAATCCATACTGAATTTTTTGTCTTGTCCCTCCTGAGTTGTCTACTTCCAAAAATCCTGAGATTTCTAGAATTCTAGAATTACAAATTTCCAGTAGTGCGGGTGATAAACCAGGTTTTATTGATTCTGTTCTGTAGGTTCCTAAAGAAATCTGACTTCTGTCTTTTTATTGCTATTTATATCACTCCCAGTCTATTGGTGAAAACTTCACTGAAAACTTCCTGAATTATATATGCCTCTAAATAGCTCCCAATATCAGGTGCATAACGTCTAGCAAAACCCCCAGATTTGAACAAATGCCTGTATATAATATTACCTAGTTGCAGTCTCTTGGGGAAGTAAGAAAAATGATCTAGAATGAGTACCAAGTTTTGTAGTTGACAGAAACAAATCTATGCCTACTTTGCTTCAGGGAGCAATTTTTTCATTTGAGACCAGTGTAGCTTTTCTGCTGTATTTTTGGCATTTGTATCATGCCAAGCCAGTATCTTTAGTGCTATTATTAATAAAAAGTTTCTGTACCTTTTTTAAGATTCTTAGTCCCTCAATGACCTGCAAGATCCTTTTTTCATTAGTTTGCTCCAATAAGTAATGTATCATGACCAAAGTAACATATCATCTAGGACTGGAGCTTTGATTTGGGAAATGACCAGCCGATCTGTGCTAATAGCCTACATTATTTCCTGAAAATTTTTAACCTGACCTGTTGGTGTGCAAATTACTGTGCAAACTGGCATCTTTTCACATGGTTATTTTTAGTTAAGTATGAATTTCTCACCTCTGTTTCTTTTTCTTGTTTGTAAGGACGGTATTGATGATGACCTCAAAATTATCAGGATTTGTCTGTGCAGCTCTCGGTATTAACTCCAAGGTATACTTTTTCCTAGACTTTTCTCTGGTTTGGGGTTGTTTGGTTTTTTTAGTCTTTAACGAAACAGCCCTCCCTCTCCCCCAAGACCTGGCTGGTGTGTCTAGATGTTGGGTTTCTCCTGGATAAAAATGTCACTAAATCTTTTTAATCTCAGTACCATAAAAAATGTTTTATATTCCAAAGAAACAGTTCATGGCCCAAAACAAATCCAAACAACAGTCGTCAGTAAGTCCCTAAAGGAGTGTTAAATATTCTGAACATGTACGCTGATGGTGTAAGGGCACAGGCTAATGCATCTATTTCAGATAGTTGTTTGGCATCAGCCATATGGTCCAAATTTTCATCCTTGTTTGGTTATTGAAACATATTTTCTTTTCTACATCTTTATTCAATGCTTTTGGGTCTCTGCACTAGCAAAGCATTCTGTTAGTTTCTTCCTTTGCATTAATCAAATGTGTCTTCTGTGGTGGTTCCTCTATTTACAAGTCAAGAAACCTATTTAGTTTCTCTTGACCCTCAACTTTCAAGCAAAGGAAATTCAGGACACAAACTGTAGATTGGTTGTGCTCTTCTAGCTTTATTCTTTATTCCATTGAAAACTTCTTTATTCCCTGGAAGCTGACCTCTAACTCCTCCTCAACTGCACACAACTGAACTCTATGCTGTGTGTTTATTGCTTAACAGGGGTAAGCTGGCCCCTGTATGACCTAAGTTTTAATTTTATTTTCCTACTGCTGGGTTCTTTCAGCACCATCTTGTTTCTGGCTACATATTGGGTGTGTCTTTAGGTTCAAAACCTCTTACAGGCTTAATTTTTATGAAATCAATACTCCTTAAATAAAGGAGTAAATAAATACTGAAATAAATACTCCTTAAATACTCCTCATGATCATGGAGCAACAGGAAAAAAATTCACATACTAAGTGAACTTGTTAGTGTCAGAAATCATACAACCTGCTAATGGTCTTCCAAAACCTCATTGCTTCTTGATACAGGTTTGACTCTTGCCACTGTATTCCAGATAGATTCAGCTCTAAAAATTTCAACAGCTCTGTTTTTCCATTCAGTATAATTCTCTTTACAATTTTTTTGCTTCAGACACAATGCAGTGCTTGGTATAAAATGCCTGAAAGATATCAGCTTTAACTGCTTTTGGATATTAGTACTTGGGTTCCTACAGCCATTCTTCAAACTTTTGTGTTTGGGGCTACACAACTTAAAGGTATTATTCCCAATATTATACAAACTATGTTGTGCTGTGAGAAAGAGGTAGACACAAGGTGCTCCTCTAAACAAAAACAAAGGGTGAGAGATCATTATGCTGCAGAGTCCTCCTGCTCCTTGAAGCTCTGAAAGCTCTCAAAATTAAATTAGAATTTAGAAGAAAAATATTAGAAGCTATTTCACACTGCTCAAATATTTAATGATATTCTTTTCCTTTTCACATCTTGGATTCTTAATCTTCTCCTATGGTTGCTAAATGCCTTCCTGACCTCTAACTTTGACCCTTCTCTGAAGTCTGTGCTCCTAATTCTGTGCTACAATACCTGGATGATTAATTGGTTTGTCAAATAAATCACTATGTGCACTCAGCTACCATTATTAATCAATCACTTCAGCAAAGAAGATGTTAATGCTATTCTATTACCTTCAGACAATTCTAGAACTGAAACAGAGAGCGGACTTGAGCTTGCATTCCAACCTGACCCTGCACATACACACCAACAGCAATATAAAACACTGATTATTGATAATTTGGTATTTTTGTAGAGATTTGGATTGGAATCAGGCCACCAATAGTAGATGACATTAAGGCCTCTTAAAAAAAAAAAAAAGCGCTATTGCATACTTCTCTGCCTGGAGTTGACCAATGACATCATCACTCATGGTGATGAGTGAGATGGTGAGAAATGAGGGTCACAGTGGCATTATGGAGATGAGCAATGTCTATGAGCAATAGCCATCGTCATTCCCACAATATCATTACATCAGAGGGATGGCCCTGAAAGCGGCTTGTTTGACCTTTTGGAGGTGGACCCTCTTGTCTTTTATCTTTCAGCTCCGGGTGCAGCAGGATACCTGCTCGAGGATCCTTCCTGTTTTTTGCTTTTTCTGAACTTCCTTCCTTGCTCTAGTCACTGCTTAAGCCTTGCTTTTGCCTTGATGCCTTATTTCAGCTCTGCATCAGCTCTTGGCTCTTCTACTCTATCCACACTCGTAATCCACCCCCATTAAGGCTAATCAACAATTAGAATGTTACAAAGATTTATTTACAGGGAACTAATTCTTCTATTTTGCCTTAAAATGAAATAAAATACTCAGAAATAGATTCCCCTCCTTCTCCTGAAAAGTAATTAGGCTTATGCTTATGTTACATGTATTCGGAGATGAGGAAGTGAAATTTATGGGTTATACAGGTTCACAGTAAATCCACTGACTTCAGTGGCACCAGTTGAGATTTACACTGTAGAGAGAGAGAGAGTTTTAAACTATGGTCTTTGTTTCCATTCAAAATCAGAGGGAGGCACAGGAACTGTTTAATCTATCTTTTGAGCCAAGTATCTCCTCTCAATTACACCAGTATAGATCTGACGTAGAGGGTTTGGGATGACAAAATGGTTACTTCAGATTTAGATGGGCTTAACCGGCAGCAAGTTTTGGCTCTTTGTCTTCTTTTGTGTATTTAGCAAATTACACTTTTACTAGGAAGATGCCTACTGCATTTTGGTGTATTTGCTGGAGGAACCAGAGGCATATTGCTTTGATTCATTTTTATAACCCTTCCTAAGAATGTTACATATTTCTGTATTTATATTTAGCCTGACTTTTTACAATTCTCAATAAGGTGTGTGAAGTTTCAGAAGAGAGATGTTGAGAAAGACATTTCTGAAAGGCTGAGTCTTTTCCACTGAACAGCATTAACTTTGATATTGCAAAAGAAAAAGTAGTTCTATTGATTTTCAGTAACTTTTTCACCCTCTAAGAATAAAAAGTGTGTAAGAGTTCCTGAGGTAGCCAGATACTTTTATTAATAGCAAACATTGAACTATAGAGTTGGTGCAAAAATATGCATTGCCTATTTCTTCACAATAAAATAGAGCTGGAGGGATGGATATGTGTGCATGGCAGATTGGGGGTAGTTGGGGGACACTGGTTTGGATGCAAGAAATAATAGTAAAACTAAAACAAAGAACATATTTTATGCTGAATGACTGAAGTGTCTGTACTTGACTCCACTCTTTAGTAAATGGAGTACCAGGAAACACTCTTCTTGACCTGAACTGACAAATCGCAATTGAATCAATAGTATGATCATACCCACATTATAAAACAGATGCTTTTGGATTCTTCAGTGCCTGGTTTGGGACTCTTAAGGTAGGAATAGGACAAGTGCAAGAAATTGGTTATAACATCCCTTTTATTTAAAAGCTGAGATATGCAACTTTTCTATTATTTAAGGCTGAGACAGACCACCTTGCATTTGCAGTTTGACTTGCCTTTTTTGTTTATTTGTTTCTACCATAAACTTGTGCAGCACAGCACTGCATTAGAAATTCATAGGATCTGCTGAGGCAATTGTATTAGCAGCACAGAAAGAACAGAACTGACTGGCAGTGCTTGGAGTCAGCACCAGGCCTCAGAAGACCATCTCTAAGAATTCTTCTAACCACTTCTTGGGTCATGATGGTTTCTTCTGCCTACAGAGCACACAACATGAAGTCTAGGAATCCCTCAATTTTTGTGATGCAGAAAGATAAGATGGTTTCACCGTGCTCCCTCAGGCATGCTAGACCAACTGCAAATAACTTTCTGTCAATTAAGAAATAATAAATACGTAAATAGAATGACTCCTCCCACTTAAATAAATAATAAACAAGCTCCAAGGGCAAAGGTCTGTTTTGAAGACTGATAGTAAAATCCTATTGGCAGTGTTGGCGGGAGAATGTTAAGAGTTGTGCGTATTTTTCTTTTCTTGAAAAAGCCTTCAGAGCAATATTATTTAGGCTATAACATGAAGCATGGAAAAGCTAAATAATACTTGATTGACTTGGAAAGACTTTAATTCAGCTTTTCTTTGTAATATAGGTATGCATTATAGCAGAATCTTTGATATATATTTTTTTCTATGTAGGACCTTTGCCTCATTTGATATCCACAATGAGTGCAAAATGGTACAGATTCAGTGTTACGCAAGGAACCATGCTACTGACATTTTCCTCCGTCTAAATTCTTGATTTATCAGCTGGAACAAAATGCTCCTCATGTAGCTTTTCTGCATATCATATTAGATACATGAGAGAGAAGTAGATACTGGGATGTCTACTGGAGTATCTGCTGCATTTCAAGGCTTTCAGCTGTGTGCTCTGATTTTAGACTGCGGGGCAGGAAACAATATCCTGACTCCTCTAGACCTTTCTGTTCTCTCTCACAGTGCTAGTTATTTCTAAGGATTTCTTATATCAAGGGCACATATACATGCTATGCACTGCATTCATTCTTTGCTAACAGCTAAGAGAGTCCACACATAGCAAATTAGCTCAAAAGACATTGCCAAAGTATTTATTGACCTGATTTTTCCCGTTGCTAACAAGGTAACCTTGTCTTATTTTCATATAAGAAAGCTGCCACCTTACGTGTCAGCTGGGCCACTGTGCAAGACAACTTGTAAATGATACAAGAAAATTTAAAAAATATGAGCATGCTAGAAATACAATCATAGTAAGATAAGAACAAAATAAGAAATTTAGAAGATAATAGAAAAATGAAACAAAAACCTGTCCATTGGGATTACTTGGGGCTGATAAAATATAGTTTAAGAGTCTTTATAGATATAACCTGAATAGAGATTCCTTAGAACCCACAGAAAGGACTTGGGGAAAAAACCCAACTTTTTTAAATGGATCGATTCTTTTTTTTCTACTAACATTTAATTTTATAAAGATTTTTCTAAGCTATATTGATAAAAAATTCATTACAATCAGTGATTCCCTGTGGTTTAGATGAAGCAATTTTGCATTTATCATTGTTAACCCAACGTGTTCAAAATGGTACACCAGGCTACAGAAATCATTACTCTTGAAAATGGGGCAAAAGATGACCTCACTACGTGACCTCATATTACTACTCCACCTCTTAAGGCAGAATCAATGAGAGCTTAAACATTCCTGGGTAGAAACCTGTCCAGTTTGCTCTTAAAAACCTCCACTGGTGGAGAATCCACAAGCTCTCTAGACAAACTGTCATACTACTTAACTATCCTTACAGCAGAAGGTTTTCTTAATGTTTAACCTCAGTCTCCCCTGCTGCAATTTAATCCCATAAAACTGGTTTAAAAATCATGAGATTTTAAAAGTAATATCCCTTGGGATCTTTATATTATTTGACTTCTAGTGTTTGATCTTTTCAGATTAACCTTTCCAAATGTCTCCTAGCAGCCCTCAGAACTTGAAGCTTAATTTCTGAAAAAAAAAAAAAAAAAAGAAAACAAACCAAAAAAACCTCAAACCCTGGAAGTTGAATTTCTTGTAAAATAATATAACTCTGTAAACTGGGATTTCAAGAAAAAAACACCCAAAATTGCAGGGCTTGTAATAAAAATGCAAGAGCAAGAAACTGTCTGTGAGAAATATATGATGGTTGGTGTGCAAGATTCTGTTAGTCTATGTCAGAATTAGCTATGCATTTGTATAAATGAATACAAATTTAAGGCCTGGTTCAGGGCTCCCTTAGACTGGTGAAAATAAGGTGAAGCATTGTTAAAGTCAGTGAAGTGTAAACTGATGTAAGAATGGATCTCATCTTTAAGAATGCAAAGTTGTTTTTCTTGTAAAAGAATAACTTTTTAAGATGTTTTCTATGAACTGTTTCCACTAAAAAATGCAAGGCAAAAATAAGCATACTGTGCATATTTAACTATTATTAAACCCGATCAGCTGGAACAAACTAATTTGGGGCTAGATTAATTTTGAAAGCATTTCTAATGTTAACTAATGTTCCTGAAACCTGTTTATTAGACAGCATTAGTGGAAAGAGGTAATCTAACTCTGGGAAGTTATATATCTCTTAAGTTTGTTCTCAGTACAATTAATTACAACTTTAATTGTTTTAGATAAGGGAGAAAAAATTTTTAAAAATCAAGTTTCAATAACACTTGAAATATGCAATTGTTAACCTGATTAAAGGGCTGTGTTTCCCAGTCATGCATTCATTGCATTGTTAGGGAAGTAAATTATCAGTGTAGTGCTTTTGTCTGATTTTAGCAATCCCTCAGCTCATTAGTGTTGTGTGCAATATTTTCTTTATCTGACATAGGACTGAAGATGAAGGGCTGTAAAATCCTTAGCTGCACTTAGATCTTCTTATGCCAAAATTACTTTCTTGTGCATTTGCTCCTGGCTGGTAGACTGCAAGCAGTTCTTTCAGATGCTAGGACACTGCTGCTACCATCCATGCCTGAGTTACTTGGGAATTGGATTACTGCAATACATTGTACATGGAAATAAAGCATAAATCAGATAAGAGGCAGAGCAGGAGGCACTGAGCTGAAACATGGTACTGTTTTCCAAGTGCAATACAAATGATTGGTTTCGACCTATAAAGACTCCTGTGGCTTCAAATCTGAAGACCAGAAGGACTTTGCAATAATGTCACAGCTGCAATCAGCAAACATGCTAAAGCACCCTTGTTTTAAAGGATCTTCCATCAATGAGTCCTCAGGGAGGCATCCTGACTATCAGCTACCAATCCATTGATCTTCAGGACAAGCTGCAACCCATCTTTTCTGCCATGCAGTAGATGCCACTAAGGTACAGCAAAAGGAGAAGGTAAAGGGAGGTAACAGACTAGGAAATGGAAGAAAAAAACCAAACAATTGTTTGTCTAGTTTTGCCACTGACATACCGGCTGGAGAAGTCATTTTCCTTCCTTGTGTCTCTATTTCCCTCCATATCATTTGCCTATGCAACTAAGGCCAATTATTTGACCATCTACAGCTGTTATTTTTTTTTAGAGTGGCTGCAACAAAAACAGTGATAGGAGAACATACACAAACACTCCTTAGAGAAGTTTATCCTTCGTTGACTGAACCTTGATGCTCTTTTGCCCCAGTACCTTTTCCTTGAAATATATGCTCCTCCAAATGTAAATCTGACACAGCAAGGGGTGACTGGGATACAGACTGAGTTTATAAGATTTGATATCCATGTTGGACTGCTCCAGTAAGCAACTGGTCTGATGCACTTTCCATGGTACATCCTTCCAGCTTCTGACAGTCAATAATCCAAAGACTCCGAGTGCCAGAGTCTGTATCCTGACCTGTGTGGTTTTTTGCCATTTGACTTACCCTCAACACAGTTCTGTGACCCCTTTTTGGAAACATGCCTGCTTTTGGCTTCCACTATGGCCTGAGAAAGAAAAAAACAGTATATGTTAGTACATGTTGTTAGAAACAGTACTGCCTTCTATCTGTTTTAAACTTCCTGCCTGATAATTTCATTGGGTCCCCTCCAGTTTTTTCTTTATAGGAAAGATAAATAATTCTTATCTTTTAACTTCTCCCTTTCATGATTTAATAGACTTACATTATATTTCCCTATTACTCATCTCTTTCTCTAGCTGAATAGTCTTGTCTAACCTTTTTTTTTTGTATGAAAGCTGTACTTTTTTCTCTGTCTTCTCAGATTCTAACAGAACTCAATTACTTACAGTGAATTTATACAATAGCATAGTCGCTTCCCTGTGGGAGCATTATACAAATGGAGTAAAGCCCTGATTTTGGATCAGGTCTATGCACATACAGTAACAAAAACAATTATGATACAAGCCAGTGTTTGTATGTATGCCAGTTGATAACACTGGGGTCAATTAGACTTTGATTTCATTCAGACCATTTTTGGAAGACGATGTATTGAGTTTTGTTCACATTAGTGCACACATTTCTAATAGATGACAACATTGCTTTGAGCTCTAGATCTTTGCTTTAAAACTAGTGTTGATATAAATCCAAATAAATAAATGAAATAAGAAATACATTATTTTCCTTTCTCAGTGCTCAACAAAGTGCTCTGTTGTGCAAATTACTAAAATGCACTGATGTCAAGGCCTAGTTATTCTGTGGAAGGGTATTTATTCTATGGAATCCAAACTCTTAAGAGGTATGCCATAGAGCCTATACTGTGAGCACCACGCACAGGGGGATATTTTGGAAAGGAAGTTAGTGACCTGAAATTCGTGCCAAAGAGTCATTCACATGAAATATGACTTCACTGTAAGTTTTTGCACACTTTTGATCCCCTTGAGGCTTCCCCAATACCAGACTTTCAGAACTGCAGAGTTAGAGAAATGTGGGAGTTGTCTTTGTGCTTCATGCTTACCAGAATAAAAGAAATCAGTCCGAATGAAAGGCATAACTGACCAAGATAAAACCTACCAGGTAATTCCACTGTATGAAGATTCTAAACACACTGCAACACATGCACACAAGTGCGAGCGCACACACACACACACACACACACACACAGAGGCATGTGCATGGACACATGCACACATATAACACGGGACTACATGGAGAAGGGGACGGGATTACAAAGTGTGACAGTCTCATTTTGTGTTATAGTAAACACTCATTTTTCATGAAGACATACACCTAACCTGAAGGTCCAACACAGACAGTATGTAAAATGAATATCTGTGTTCCTTACCAGATGCCTAGCATAGGATATATGCTGGAAAGCAGATTTGATTGCTACTACCCTGCTGTGTCTCTTGTCTCTACCCAGTAGCTTATTTGAGAGTAAAGGCATAAAGGAATAAATACAGTGCGTGATGTTCTCCCTGTGTGTTTGGCTCTTCCTTAGCAGTGATTCAAAGAGTCACCAGCAAAACATAACCCAAACAAAAGCAGATGCTCAAAAAGGAAGAGTATGATTGATTTTCATGAAGTGTTCTAAATGTTTTTTTTCTGCTGGAGCATGCCTGTGACCTATACCACATAATAAGCAAAGAAAAAACTCAGGCATCACAGGTCAGGTAACCATTTCATTGATAGTATTAAACCAGTAGTCTTGCTATACTGCATTTATTCATAGACCATGATGCATTAATTCCCTTTTTGCTGGAGATGTCCACTTTAAATCAGGCATTAATAGATTGCAGGACTGCCAATAAAGGACTGCCAGGCTGGAATGCCTTCCAAGCATTACATTCCCATTTTGTGTTAAAATAAAATAAACCCTGCTGTTCTCACAAGCAACTCGCTGCTCTGGGCCACTAGTGTCTCATTAGTATAGAAAATTCAAATACTTGTAGTGATACTTCATTCTGGACTTTGTTTGTTCACCTTGTTTCAAAAAAAGCAGAGCAAAAATGACCAGGACTTACACTTTATCACTCATAAAAATATGACAGAGACCAACTTCTGTGACATTAAACTAACAGGGAAACATTAGTCCGGAAAGACCCCAGCAGAGAAGTGAAAACCCTTCTCTGCTGGAGCTATTAAAAATAGTGAGGCAAAACCTGATGTACGCCAACCTCCTTATGTACAGGCACACTCCATTTGTTATGAAAAATAGCCCAATTATGCTTCATTTCAGCATGCAGAAAAATGATCCAACCACATAACCATAGGTAATAAATCCAACATGTATAAATGGTCCCAGTGCAATTAATTGCTAGACTGAGGTAATTTAGCCCAAAAGAAAACTAATAGTTCTAGCACTCACTGAAGAAAGATCTAAGACATTGGTGTAGCATGACTATATCCTAGTTCAAACCCCATTACTGAGAGGAGCAAAAGAAAAAGAAATGGATTTCTTGGTAAATGTGTGACACAAGCAGAAAAGCTCCTAGGTAGCATAGGTAGACAGGAGAAAAACCCCTAGCCTATTTGCTTGACATATCCTTCAGCCCTCAGAATCACAGCTGGGCAAAGTGGATAAAGTAAAGGCTTCCTGAAAGGGCCATTGTTTTAACTCTTAAGCTTCCAGTCTTCCTCCTAACTTTTCCCAGGTACCTGTGGCCTTTAACTAGCAGAAAGCTAGGCTGCTAATCTGAGGTTATAAAGCAGTTCACATCCTAAAACACACATGGCAGTTGCATTCCTATAAGTAGAAGCTACCCTTTCAGTTCTGGATCTCAGCAACCATCCAGCTCCCTATAATGAGCTAGGAGCTGAAGTGTGAGCTGGCTTCTCTTCAAGGATAAAAACTTCCTGAACTGAATAGCAAAATGAAGGATGCCAGAGTTTTTATGATGTGGAAGAAGAAAGGCTATTACGGTTTATTTCTGGCTTTCTTACACAGTTTGTCAGTCACTGATGTGAGGTGTTCTCTTACCATTTTGAAGATGCTTTCCTGCCTAAAGATTCTTTTCTGAATAGGAAAATAATATGAAGTTTCAATATGAAAATAGTCCATAGTCATATGCCTTATGAGTTAAGATTACTTCCACTTAACAGACAAGAAAGGAATAGCCTGAAAAAATAATGGGTGCTGTACTGCACAGCAGAGTTGAATTAGGACCCTATGTTACATGGTTGCCAGTTCTTCTGCAAACCATGCTCAGCAGAGATGCATTGTTGACAACATAACAAACACTGCAGAGATTAGAGTCTTGTTAAAGTAGCAGAGATATAATTCTCTATAAAAAAAACAGACCTGACATCTGGATTATAAAGGAAATGTGACCAAGTGATAGATTCTGCAAAGCATAGAAGAAGTAAGAAAACTCTCATGGCCTCTCCTGTCTGATAAGTGACAGGAGATGACCTAATGTATTGATGGCTGTAGACCTTTTGCCATATATCTGAGAGAGCCAGAAATAGAATGAGACAGAAAAGAGCCCATCTGCTGCATGCTGATCAGGTAGACAGAGGAGGTCTGATGCTTCTGTTTAAGTCTAGTGCTTCTGAAGGCACACATTTAATGGTTCTTATCTGCTATGACCCCCTGGAGAAACATTGGCATTTCTGGGCAAGCACTTATAGCCATGCTTTTTATGTTCTGCCCCAGTGCAGCAGTTACAGTAGCACATCAAATGCTACCAAGAGCTTGGATTATCAGTGTTTGAAAAATGTGTAAACTTTGCCATTTATGACAGGAGCGCAAGTGGTGGACATGTGCAGAGAACTGGAATGTCATGGAACCAAGTGTGCTGAGGTGCTTGAGTTAGCCATAATTTTGCCCCTGAATACTTAGTAAGAAGTTCTAATTCCCTTTTGCTGTAAAGCAAAACAGACTACAATCCAGGCTATTGTATACACCTTTGAAAAGTGCTATATGTAATAGACTAGCTTCATTGCTGATGACCTCTGTCTGTAGTATTTCCACGGAAGGCAGGAGAAAGTTCAGTCCCCTTTTCTTTCAACTTCATTTAAAAGCAACATTAGAGATATTTTTTTGTACACTGCATTGAAAATGCCTCTTGATTGTCCCATCATGATGTAGTTCCCATGGATGCAGTAGAAAGTAATATCTTCTAAATTAGTAAGTGTCTTAGCTCATAAAATGTCACTCTATAAACATTCTGTATTCCTTGTTACTCCTGTTGGGAACTATATAGATTATCCTGGTAAACTAGGTGGATGTACTTTAGCACTATCGTAACATATTGCAGCACTTTCACACAATGGCCATTGTGCTTCTCTTCCTATTTGAAATTTCAGTATCCTAAAGGGAATTGGAGCTTGGTTTCTTTTCCTTCAGGAGTGGAAAAGTGCATTGGGCAAAGGAAAAACAGCAATAGTTAAGACAGTGCAGGTCATATGACAGGTGTAGATCCCATTGGGAGAGTACCTGTCTGGTAAAAAAGGAATGTTCTCCATGCAGATCAGTACTCTTGCAGAAGCCCAGATAAACACCTTTCTTTCACCTTTGACATTTCACATTCAGGGATCCACTTCAAGGCTATGAATTAAGTGTGTGTAATATAGCACTTAGGAGCTTGACGTAAAAAGCTATCTTGACAGATACTTCCACCCCATACATGACAGCTCCTGTTCTGGTCAGTTCATTGAGACTGAACCAGTAGTCAGTCTTCATAGACATCTGAGCCTCTGCAGATTGAAATACAGACACAGTTTAGTAGCAGAAACTGGAACAGGCTTGAATCTCTGCAGGTGGGGTTCAAGGGACCGATAGGCTAGTTATGTGTATACCGATGTGTTTTTCTTAGCATACATTCTGCAACTTTTTGTACCTAACAGTGGCTCAGTTGTGTTGTTTGTTGATGTTGGATGCTAGCTTCAATGTGATGTTACTTACATGAAACAGTTTCAGACAGACTTCACACACAGCATCTCTTTAATGCTCCATTTTTGTCATTTGTTTTTTGCTATGCTGCTGCCTTGGCCCTTATCACATTAGTTATATCACACATTCCACTGAATTTATGTGGAGCTACTCAATAAGAAAAACCAAACACATAACAAAATGTATTTAATTCTCTAAGATTAGCTGGATTTACTATGAGTTACATAGCCCAGTCATTTTTCTGTTGCCTCCATTTACACAATGATCTCCTGTATTACAGAGTTCACAATTTAATCCTAGTGTCAAAGGAGAAGCTGCTGCCCGAACATTCACACACCATTCAGGGAGTCACAGACATATCACCCAAGACTTTAACTGCTAGGACCGGAGTCTCGTTGCAGCGGGCATCTCCACTGAGCTGACGAGTGCCCCTTTTCGACTTCTCATTCACACACACGCTCACCCTTGGGCACTTCCTCTCCCCTCAGGCTTGACTCTAGGTTTCCCTGAAGCAGAGTCTCCAACACAACATATGCCAGGTGAATTTATTGAGTGGTACAGCGGTGAAGAAGAGCTCGAGCTGGGTGCCTCCGGAGAAGGACCCCAAACAAAGAAATCCCTGGGCAATTATACCCTTACTATTTAAGTTCCCCTCCCCTTACATGATGGTTCGGCCTAATATTAATATTTAGGTGTGGGGTCTTCTTGTTCCTCATTGGATCCTTTCTCTGTCTCCAGACAGGACATTCCTTTTCTTATCTTAATAGATGCAGCTTCTGCTGATGGTTGTGACTACCTTATCTTTCTGGCTTGCACTGGTTTCAGGGCCTTCCTTCATGTACCTATGTAGAAGTTCAGCATATGATCAGTATATCTAGGTGAAAGTTCACAGCTTGCAGTCGTTTCAACAGGCCTTGCTCCTAACGCTATGTATTGGATTCTATTTGAGCTAGAAAGTGACTTCTAGAACACTAGAAATCAATCGGTAATCTTTTGTTGTTTTGCTGTTCTACATATTGAAAAATGTTGGTAATGGGAAATATTCTCAAGATTTCCAGAATTATTATTATTTCAAGCAGAATTTTAAAAGTATATAATTAAAGGAGACATACTGTTTTGCAGATAGTTATCCTCTGGGTGCAGATCTTTTCTCACTAGTTTCCGATGAACTTTGAAGTTATCTTTGCAAAATGAGCTTTCCTATTTCACAGAACATGTATTTTTACTGGAATAGAGCTTTGTTCCACATGTATTTTTTTAAAAAAATTCTTCTTTTCTGTTTGAATTTGCAACAAAAAGTCTACAGTTTTTCTATTGACTGACAGCTAGAATATTTAAGGAGAATAAGAAGCATAAATTGATACCTTACCAGGCTGAACATCTTTAAAAATTAAATTTGTTATGTTTTTTAGTCATCTGTTGTGATTTTTGGGAGACTTCCAAATACCACACTCTGATGGCACTGTGTGCCTCTCTCTCTCTCAGTGGTACAGTTTGACTCAAATATCCTTATTCTAAAATCTTTTGATGTGAACTGTGATAATTGAAGTTGTTTGTGCTGTATTAATCTAGGAGGCTACAGATCAAAACTGCCAGGATGTGAGATCGAGCTGACTTGGAAGAAATGAATGCTACATGACCAGCTGCCAGACTTGCCATAGAAGCATTAGGAGTAGAGGCTATGAATATGCCCCATCTGATATTTTTTCTTGTGAGGCAGAAGCTGTCATAGAGTTAGTTGTGCTGATTCATGTCTATCCACTTTAGTGTTCTTTTTCTGATAGTATTTTGTTTACAGACAGACTGACATCCTTACAGTATGAACTAGGACTACAGCTTCTTAAAGACACTGTTGTGGAGTTTGGCAGAACTTCTTCCATGCTGTTGATGTAAACAACCTCTGACATCCGTCCTAAAGTCCAGTTAACACTTGGGGCCATGGGATATTATTGTCACCTGGGCTGCAAAGTTCAGTTTTCCTCTATGGGAAACCAATAGTATCTAGCATCACAATGTTAAAAGGAAGGAGTATCGATCTTCATTTCAGTGCTTACTGCACCTAATGATAAGCAATTGTCTGAAGATGCAGACAGCTTTTAGGCAAGTTCTGAACTTGCAAAGGTTGCAGCTGCAGTTAACCAGATTCCCAGATTCCTATAGAAATACAAGAAGTGTTGCAAACAGCTGAATCTCTGTAACTAAATTATTCCTTTTAGCTATCTGAAAGTTTTAAAAATTAGGAAACGATACCTCTGGTCAAAATGCTAAGCACATTTTCCAGAATTTCATGGAAAACTGAAATGTTTAAATATATTTGGTTTTGAGCTTCCAAAGCATCAGAAAAAAAAAAAAAGCTCTTTTGGAATAGAAACAAATTTGAATTAAAAATATCAACTTAAAATTGAAAAAATAATGTTTAATACTGAAACCTGAACATCAATGCTCTGATTATTTTTTCTTGTAGCAACTTGATAAAAATCAACCTGAATTTTCATTTTTTCAGAGATGAAAGAGCCAACGTTAGGCTTTTCAGCCAGGTGCTCATCTAGTTTTATAAATTGAAGATGATAGTATGATTTGGGCCCATGTAAGCTTGCAATGTATCAAAAAACAACTGGACAACTCTATGGAAGAAAAATTCCCTAGGGACTATTAAAAATAAAGTCTCCTGCATTGGCTCAAAAAGTATTCAAGCCAACCATCAGGGCCCTGAGGGCACTAATGGACCTTAATAAGAGAAATCAGCCTCACCTGGGGCTTCTCCCATACCCCCTCCCAGCGCTTGGACCCAGGGGCTCTACTTAAGCTCAGCCTGGGGCGTTCAGACCTTGCCTGAACTATGATGGAGGAGTGTTCGTCTTCAGTTTAGCCCTAGATGTGCCTAGTTTAGTATCATCTTGCTTGTGATTTGTCCTTGTCAGCCTGGCCTTGTCACTGTGGACCTGCATGGTGATCACTGGACTGAGTCTGATCGTGGTTACTCTCATTGCACCTGAACTGTGGGCTGACTTTCTGAGTTGGCCTTGGACCTGTCTCCACACTGTTGGATGTGCCTGCTGGACTCCTGGTTGAATCTGGCTGCTGTCCCTGGCTCTCTCTTGCTTGGGTGCTGTGGGGCTGGGTCCTGGCTGGTGAGGTCCTTGACCTGCTGGCTGTGGTATCATGTTCCCAGCTTCCTACCCTTGTGCAGCAGCTGATCCTTGCTGTGTCCTGACATCAATGAACACTAGATGTTGAAAATACATTAATGGTGTCATAAATAAATTTCTGTCCTTGTACTCTTTCCCTGCTATCTTCCATTTTCTATGGTCAAGAACAAGCTATTGCACCAGCTGCACCATTAGTCTAGCTTTAAGTATTCCTGTAATGTAACCAAACAAAAGTTAAAGAGCAGTTAAGTGGCAGGTTGCGTTGTCCTGCTTTCAGTTAATGCTGAAGTCAAACATGACTCCACTTCAAAGCCAATTTAGGCTGAAGAAAATCAGTCAGGCTCACAGACAGACACCTGGAACAACAGGCAAAAATTTCTTATGTTTCGTGTAAGATCCGTGGCTTGACTCTAATGAAAATTTCTTTTGGTGGGTGGTGGAAGACAACAGGAAGGGAATTATCCTCTTAGATGACTTGGGAAGCAGCATTTGGATGAGATACGTGTCCCCTTCACAAAATCAACAGCCACTGGAAGCCTCTGGAACCTCCCCTTTATTCCCCATATGGTTTAATCATGTAAGCATTCTAACTTTTAAAAACGTTACAAGAGGTCTTTCTTTGTGCTTTACATTACCTAAATTTTTCTGTACCTTTTTTCTTTCCTTCCTTCACCTTCAGATAGGAAGAAGCTGTTGGAGTGAATACCTGGAAACAGTAAGACATATCCAGGCAAATCTGAAAAGGCTTTTCTTACTAGGCAAGTCAATGAGTAATTTTATGGTTGAAGTGTTTAAATATAAACCTCTATATCTGGGGAAATATTGATTGGGCTAGACTGTAAAATCTTATTTTACTTGAATGCACTCTTATTTTTCACAACAGCTCCTTTAGAGATGACATAGTCCATGTATGTTCATTAGTGAAAGCTCTGTTAGAACCCTTCCTTTCTGGGAGGACAAGTGGGAGAGTAGTGACATTGTCTTAAAAAACACAGCTCATCTGCAGAGTCAGCTGGGTCCTGCACACCGAATATCAGCTGGTGTCACAAGAATTCTGGATGAATACTAAAGATCAAAGCTTAATAGATCCAAACAAAGGCATTATGGTATCATTGGTGAAGGAAATCCCCATATGTAATAGAATACAGAAGTTTCAATCACAAACATTTATTAATAATATGTAAATCCCCACTGTGCTAGTAATAATGGAGCCTATAGAGACACTTTGCTAGTATCCTTGGCCTTGCTGCAAGAAACTGAAATTCACATTAAATTTTGTTGACCTAGGTTACAAAAAAGTTTATCCGTCATCAAGATTGCAGCTACTTTAAACATTTCATCAAAGTATTCTGAGTTTTGTCTTCAATTATTTAGTGTCATTACCAAATGCCTGTTTCCATCAATTCTTTTCACTTTTTCTTTGGTGTTTTTCCTTTTATTGGTCCTCTACCGTCCTCCTCCTTTTTTTTTTAAACAATAAAATTAAAAGACAAAAATGGTAGGCATGCAATATAAATCAGGAAAGGCCCTTGTAACAGAATTACAATCAAGGAAACAAAATGGTTTTTTGGGAGGAAGATGAATCATAAAAGACTTCTCACATACAAAATCTAGGAGAAAAATTCAAATATATTCCTTTCTTTTTTTAGAAATCACACCAAGTTGTTAACTTCCCATTCAGACAACATGGCAGCTGTGAAATGTGACAGAATGGCCAAGAGGTAGGTGAGCTGGGGGAGCCTACAGGAGATGTGGAGTTGGTTGTGATCAGAGTTACTTCATCATGAAAACATTGGGGTGACACTTTTTTGCAAGTTATCTTACTGACAATTCTCTAGTGTATTTCCAGAATTCCCAGAGAGCTTAAGTATGACTTCAAGTGGCCTAGAATATCTTCCCTATCAATTGTCTGTAACCCTAGGACCTTTGCCCCAGAGTTCATGTGTTTTCTCGTAGGACTGAGCTCATGTGGGTAGCTAGTGCAGCTCACGAGAGAGATTTAAACAAGCCCATTTCAAGACGAAACCTTCCAAAATAGTAAAATCTAATGTAGTAGTTTTAATCACTTTGGTAGGACAGCACTGCATGTAGTTTAAGAAAGGAGGAAAATGGGGAGATTTCAATTGAATTTTTTACACTTTCTGGAACTGGCCTTTTTGTACCCATTTTTGTGTCCTGGTCTACTCCTTGCTAATACAGCAAGTCTAATTCTCTATATTCTCTCTCTCATACAGACCTAATTCAATTTGTTTCCCTGGGAGAGCTAAGCACACAACTTATTCTATTTCAAAACTGAAACTTAAAGGATTCATCGAACTGCATCTGGGTCTGTGTTTCTTGACCAGCCCCATGATCCTTTTCTCTCTCCAGGAGTGTCGTGGTTTAACCCCAGCCAGCAACTATGCACCACACAGCCGCTTGCTTACTCCCCCCCGGTGGGGTGGGGAGAAAATTGGAAGGGTGAAAGTCAGAAAAACTCGTGGGTTGAGATAAGAACAGTTTAATAATTGAAGTAAAATGAAATAGAATAGTAGTAGTAGTAGTAGTAGTAATATAATACAATAATAATATACAAAGCAAGTGATACACGACACAATTGCTCACCACCCACCGATGATGCCCAGCCCGTTCCCGAGCAGCGATCGCTTCCCCCCCGGCCAGCTCGCCCCAGTTTATATACTGAGCATGACATCATATGGTATGGCATAGCCCTTTGGCCAGTCTGGGTCAGCTGTCCTGACTGTGCCCCTTCCCAGCTTCTGGTGCACCGGGCAGAGCATGGGAAGCTGAAAAGTCCTTGACTGGTGTGAGCACTACTTAGCAACAACTAAAACATCAGTGTGTTATCAACATTATTCTCATACTAAATCCAAAACACAGGACTATACCAGCTACTAAGAAAAAAATTAACTCTATCCCAGCTGAAACCAGGACAAGGAACAACACCGTGAGAGTTACAGATCCAAAAAGGATGGCCTAAACTCTGAGTTTTATTTCTACATATCTATGTTTATCTATCTGTATAATGGTGTGTGATAATGAATTAAGAAATGTGCATTCCAGGCTGAATATCAAGCAGTGGGTGAACTTTGGAAACAGCCTATTTTAGAAAACTATTTGCCTGCATTTACACTCACCTAAAGTATTGCTTTAGAGTGATTTAATGTTCTGTTAATAAGAGTAATTTGTACAAGAACTCCTCTCTCTCCTTTGACCTTTGGATTATTTAGTATTGCTCTAATACAGTAACCATTTGAAGTCAGCTTTTCAGGTTCCACCATTGTACATCTTCTGAATAAATCTCCAGTTCAGTGGGGTACGCAGAAGGCTAATGCAGGCTAATTCAGAAGGGTTTAATCAGAACAGAACAGTTAGAGCACCTCTCCTCTTTCATATTGCCTGATCTGCAAATGTCCAGCCTGGTCAGCTTATCTTTCATTACACAGCCTTGAGCCAGCAACCTGTCCTGATAACATGCTTGGGCTGGAAGGTCAGAGGATAAGTCTAAGGCTGTAACTTCTGCAGCGTTTGGCTAGTGGGGTGCTGCATATGGTTTCAGATGTAGGACTATCTTACAAGACAGACTACCTTGTAATATCCAACCTCCTTCAAATCTGGAACTTTAGGCAATAGATGGCAGTGTTGTACTAAAAACTTTGCCTGGCAACGGAAGGTGACTTCAGGGTCCTGCTGATGGTACCCTGTATCACTGCCGCAAGAAAAGTGCACCTCAGTGCACGCACCCCCAGCGATCCCCACTCCGCCAGAGCTGGGAGGCTGCTTTGCGCCCCTCCCTGGGTTCACTGCCTTCTTCAGTAGCTGCATCAAGGGAGAAACAGGCTCATCCCTTCTCCTCTCTCCTTTTGATCTTTTGTTTGTTGTCTGATGATTAATAGCTCCGTGTGAGTAATAACAAAAGAGAAAAGTTACTTGTGTGTGCTGCTGTTATTGAATAGCAGAGATTAAATGCTGCGTGGTGCTGAGTTCCCTAATGAGAGTATTTACTCGAATTTGTTTCCCTCTGCTGTGTGTGTATTTTTTTATGCTAGTAGAAAGACTCCATTAATCAATAGATTTTGCAAGGGACTATGCATTTTAGCAGCAAATTGTCAGTTACAATTCTTCGCTACTTGGTTTGTCCTCCAGCACTGTTTATTTCATTGTTCCCTATTAATCAAAGTAGTGGAGGTGAGGACAGCTAGGAAAACTTGTGCTGGATGTTTCTGTTCATTCATTTATGCTGTGATTTGTTAGTCTTCCCATCCCTCAGAGCCTTCCTGCACTTACTCAAGTGGATCTACGTCATCATCCCTAGGGCCACGAGAAGAAAGTGCTGATTTTTAATTTTTACTGAGCTGAAGTCTCAATTTTTCATTTACAACAACGAAAGCCTCTATTTTGCAGTTTTGAATGGTTCTGTACCGAGATGTTAAAAAATTGAAGATCACAGCCCCCTCAAAGGCAGGTCAGCCTTGTCTAATTTGGCAATGGAAGCAATAAGGCATGGATGTTAAGTGTCTTGTCCAAGGTCACACAGCAGCTCTGTAGCACAACAGGGACTAGGACACAGACTCCTCACCTCTCCATTTTGTTTCTTCTCATCTTCTTTCCCCGGATTTAGTCACCAGACTGGACTAGAAAACCTGATTTTCAAGTAGAATTAAATCTTAAAAGCTGCAGGCAGAATGCTGGTTCAAGTCCCAGTGATAAAAACAGTCATTGAGCGATGTTGATCAACTACATTTCCCAGATGGAAAGACTACATTTCCCTGATCAAAATTTCTCCCTTTATAAGAAAGACTTCAATGGTTTCTTTACATTCTTACTGGCTTTCCAGATGCTTTATTGCTTACACTCTCAAGCAGCAAGTGCTGTAAATGAAGAAACTTCATTAGTGAAATATGGACAAAGTTCAGATTCTTGAAACAGAATATTCATACCAAAATATCTTAGACTTTGGGCTTTAAGCATTTTTGAAAGGTGAATAAATGCCAGGGTTCTTTATTCAAAAAGAGAGCCTAAACCTAAATATTTTTAGGTTAATCAAGAACTCAATAATTGTGCAGTGGTACTTTGCTACCATTGTTATTTCTCTCTTGACTTTTTGTGCGCTGGCCTCAGTCCTTGAGAACAGAGGAAATATAACAGCTCACTGTAACTGTCCGTTTGGAAATTGCTTTGATGTAGCCCGTGAAAAATGTTGTCTGGGCTCCTGCAATGTTATTGCTCTCCAAATCCATCAGAAACAGATTGAACAAGGATGACTGGTAGAAGGATTCAGATGCATACCTGTGGAGAGAGACTTACGTATCAAAAGAAAGTATTGTGCCGAAAGCTACCATATGCCAAAGTTCCAACAAACAAGAGTGTGGAAAGACTAGAGTGACTGAGAGAAACATATACCTGTGAATATGTTGAAGTTTGCAAATCAGTATTTTCAACCATATTTTAGTCCACTTTTTCCACATCTGTGACTTCCAGTTTTGACATATAAAATCATGTGAAGCAACCAGTGCTACCTGACTTTTTTCAATCTGTCACAAAGTAGGCAGCGCAAGTATTTGTGATCAACCAGAGATTAACAAAATTTAAAAGATATCAAAAGTGTTCAAGTATCTAATACAATTCGGATCAAGATCTTCTTGCAGGTAATGCCCAAGTGGAAAAAAGCTTTGAGTGTATTAATCATTGCAAATTACTTGCTCAGCTCTAAAGGCCAGGGTGAAAAGCTACCAACGTGGCTTGGTAAAGGAAGCATTAGAAATGTTTGGAAAAGGGGAAAAAAGAGGGGAAAGGAGAACACTGTGGAGTTGTTACTGCTTGTAGGGAAATAACCAAAATGTTGTGTCTATGTGTACGAGTTAAAATGGCTTTTGACAAGTGTGTTAGGAAGGAAAAGGAGGATAGAAATGAAAAATATTCATAAAAGAAAGAGATGAGATTAGTAAGGCTCTTCTAATGTCTGATCTACGGAGCTGCCTTTAAAAATTATATTTAATGAGGTACCAAAGAAAATGGAAGAAGAAACCAGAATCTGAAATGAAATGTCTTTTATAGCTCTTTAGGAAAACTAGGAAATAGTGTTTATTTCTCATTGCCCTAAAAAGCCTGTCCAGCTAAGTCCTGAAGGGCAGTGGGTCTCTCTGAAACTACTTTTGCCTTTCTTCATGGCCAGAGTGATTGTTTAGAATTGAACTGTAAAACCTACTCAAAATATCCTTTGCCACTGAAGTCAGTAGCAGCATAGGAGCTGGAATGCTGATTTAGACAAGATTCCAGTTTTTCTCTCTCCTTTTCAGCAGTGATCAGTAACAGATGCATCAGAGAAAGACGCAGGATACTTGTTCAAGCACTGTACGCTGTAGTACATGCATAGTGCAAAGTTCTTTTCTAATCCAGGGCTAGCTAAAGATAGGTTTATGTCCCGAGGAGTGCAGCTTGAAATTTATAATATCTAGTAGCACTAAGGATATTAATCCATTTTTATCCTACCAGGTTCTTTGAAATGTAATGTTAAACATGCCCTGATTCTCCATACCTGCAGTGGGGCTATTGATTAAAAATTAAACAAATGTGTATGTTTGTAGGCTGGGCCTGAGGTCTTTGAGAGATCAGAGCTTTGGAAAGTCGTTCTGCCATAACTGAGTTAGAGGCTAAGAATAATAAAATGGATATTAAGTTGCAGAGTGGCATAGCAGCCAAGGAGAAAAATGGGATTTTGCACAGTATATGTTCTGGCAAGACCTGGCAGCCTGAGCATGACTGTAACAGTATATTAAATTTCTTAGCAATATTCCAGAAGTTACTTTCCGTGTTATCTTGTATCAGGAACTATCTCAGATTCCCCACCTCTGAAATAAAGAGCCACCTGTTCAATTAGTGAATTCCTTTTTGTGAAGAGTTCTGATAAACAGGAAGTGCTTCATATTGGCAATAAAGGCTACAGAATAATAATCTAGGAGATTTTGCTGAAGGTCACATTGATTTAGTTATTTACAGCCAAACTGGACAATGCAGAGGATACTGTTTTGTCAGCAACAGTCCTGCACTGGGATGCAATACATGGAGGATCAGAACAAAACTTAAGCAATCAAATGTTGTTTGGAGATGCTAAATGGAATCGAGTTGAGGCATAGGGATTGTGTGGCATTTTTATGAAATTCACAAAGATTGTAGGGAAACATAGCCAACAACTAACCTGGAATTACTGAACTTTTTCTTTCTTCATCTCCATTAATGATCATGGTAATATTAGAGGGTCTAGTGATTGGGCAACAATTACTGTAGGAAGAAGAAAGAAATTTGAAATCACTATTGAGCAGGAAAGAAACCTTTACATTCATCTTGAAATACAATCAGTTGATGTCTCCACTAAAAAAATGCCTCTTCTTATTGTGTGTCTAGAGATCTAGTCTTACATTCCACATTTCTGTTTCTTTAACATTTGATTTGACAAATCTAAAGGAAAACTGAATGGTACTAGCTGTGTAGTGGCAGTAACTATTGACAGCCAAAAAGTTAAACCCAGCTATTCAGGTGAAACATGAAATAATAACTATCAAAAATCTCTTTATTCTAACACTGAATTGGGGCCTCAGGCCTTCTTATTGTAGGCATATATCTCACTTGGCTATACAGCACTAACAAAAGACTTTGTATACCCTACAGGTTCCTTGCTACTTTGCAAAGCATCGGGTACCCTGCCACCTCCTCTTCTCTCCACTGAAATTCTTCAGAGGTACACACTGCACCCTACCCATCTCCAGTATAATTTCATGGAGTATAAAGAAACACTGTTAATCTGAAATACCTTTCTTCAGGACAAACTGTACTGCAGTGTTCCAGACAGGTCACTGCCTGTTAAAACACACATAGTGAGTGCCCATTTCTGCGAAAGACAGGTTCTATAGGTGTAAGGATGTGGAGCAAAAAACAAGGATAAAGACATCAGTTATATAGCTAAATCCATGATGCTGCCTTTTTTCTTGATTAATGCTTTTGAGGTCTGCCAGTTCTTGATACTTATTTACCCTTGGAAAAGAAAGGTGGCTTGATTGTCTCACAACAAAAATGCATACATGCAGAGATAAAAGAAGTGTGATGGATGGTAACACAATACCAGCCATTTTCACCCATGCCAGAGAGATGAATCTTTACCTTAAGACAAAACTGTAAGTTTTCTGGGATCAGTCCTTCCTGTGTAGCCTGGAAAATGTCTACCATAATGGAAGATGCCTTCATGGCCTGAACACACACTACAGTTCTGCTATTCAGTTTCAGCTACGATTGTTCAATTACATTTGATATAACATTAGTTTACATATATGCAGGAGGTGGGGACTGTATTGCAGGCAGAAAACCCAAACATGCTGTGTCAATAGCATTTAATAAGTCAGTTAATGGCCTCATTCATCACAGACCGATTACCAACAATGTGCTTTTTAGGTTTGAATGTCTGACTAGATGCAAAGCAAAGGGCAAGAAAACTGTCAGATCTCTTGCACAGTTTACAAATGCTCTGGTTGCTCTTTTGCAATTCACTAGTTTACAAAACTGATGGACAGGTGTTGTGATGTGAAAGGTGAGAACAGATGTGCTCATGGAACTATGGTTCAGGTTTGCATGTGTAATTTCTGGCTTGATCCCAAACTTCAAGGACAAATATCTGATTTGTGCTTCTACCTTACACCCTCTGAATGAGATGTACCTTTTCCAAAGTTTATTTTTTTTTAATCAGTACTCACATATATTAAATCAGGCTTTGTTTATCACTGGCCTGTACATGTTCTAGTACCTTGAAGTACCAGTATGAATGCTGAGTGATTCAAATCATAAGGCAGCTAGAAACTTCCAGATGACATTATTATATAAAATAAGGGCAATTTCTGGCCTGACATAAGTAATCATAAGAACTGTATCAGAAAGCATTGCATGTTACCAACGGTAATGTATTTTCCCACTAATAACTAAGAGAATCATAGGACTGTCTCTTTTAAAAACAATGCTAATTCTGTTGCGGAATTTTATCCGATGTTGCAGCATTTTATCCAAAAAGACAGTAGTTGAAATTATCACAAATTGCATTAAAGCAGAAATCAACATCTGTGAAATCAGCAATTTAAAAAATAATGATACTTTTTCCCTTTTTTGAAAAATATCACTTTGAAAATGTTAATGGTCAATAGAATCCTATTTGATTAATAAGTATGATTATCTCTGGTTTTACAACTGGAGAAACAAAAATCTTGAGTTTCATGCAAATCACTGAACAATGCTACTTCTTCTTATGCAAAGAAGAGCCCATCACTCTGCTTCTTGACTGTGAAAAAGACTCTGTGGCACAGAGATTCCTATATGAGAAAATAAATCTGTGGCATTTATATTTCATCATGAAATTAACCTAACTATAATTTCTGACTTCTGGGTAAATCAGCTTCTGGCAGCATATTTCATATTTCTACTGCCCCTCTGTTTGTAGGGCTCACCTTTGAAAGCGGTTATGCTAACTGAAATACCAAAAGAGACAAAAACTTGGCCTGAAGCACCCCAGAAGACACACATCTACTTCCCCAGTGAGTTTAGAGGATTCTGTGTCATAATCTGAGCCAGTGGGGTTTTGATGATTGAGTAATCCTTCTTAGCCTTGTATCCTGCAGGGAAAGGGGCTTGGAACAACATCTAACAGCTCACAGAAACCAAAAGACTCACTCAAAGACAGACAAAGCTGTTCTCTCAAATACTTCTCTTTTCTGAAGTTCTACCTCAGCTCTTAGTACTTTACTATTAGAAGAACAGAAATGGTACATTAGGGCATCTAAATCACATTCCCTCATGTTGGTCCTCTTTAAGTTGTATAGAAATTCTTGAAAGAGGAAAAGCTCGTAATAAAAGATATAGTGATTAGAATGCACTATAATCCAAGATAATAAAACCAATGCATTGCAAACATGAGCGGAAAGGAACAAGTGATAAACTGAGCTAGTAGTATAGTATTTTACAGCTCAGATTCAAAATCTATAGATTTCCCCAGATGAAGTGAACAGTCCCATGTGTCCTTGAGAAGCTATACACTGGGGTTGTACGTGCTTCTTTTTCTCTCTTCCTCTCCCTGACTTTTCATCTTAATTACATACATTGTTTTCCTTTCAGCATTATTAAGGACGGAAGAAGTTCTGGCTCAGGAGCTCCTAGTGTTTATTGGTGTTGCACTTCAGATTCTGGCATGGTCTTGAGAAGAGGTAAGAACAAGTCATGAACTTCCTGCTTGTATCTGGAAGCAGTTCAAGAGTTTCAGAGGTGAGATGCAAATTTAGTTTCTTTCCGTTTTCACCTAATCTCCCTAAAATACTAGGGGAATTCTTCTTCAGGAGATTTATTACTGGTTATTAAATTAAATTTGGTTATTAAAACAAAAGGATGCAATGAAGGAAATCTGCCTTCAGGGCTTGCTTGCAGCCTTTTGACCTTTTTCAATGAACATATTCATGTTTTGCTCTCAAAAATAGAGTTTATCAACAGTGTAACCATTAAACTTATACTTGGTGAAAGACTTGCTGGTAAAACTTTTACATTAAGTATTGTATTGCTGACTGATGCCTGCCTCAGATTTTCATTCAAAAAAACTTAAGAAAAACAAAATATCCAACAACTCCAGAATCTGTTGATTTATTGCTTAAGCTATTTTTGGTTTAAAGCAGTTTTCAACGGAAAATTAGTTTTGCTATTGGATATTGCAGCTTGAAAGTTAGCAAAAAAACTTTCAGAATACATAAGAGGAAATAGTTTCAGATCAACTCTCCTTAAATAAGAAGACATAGCTCCATATCAGCTCTCCTTATAAAGGGTTGTCTATCCATTTTAAATATAATATTTTATCTACTTGTTTGTTTTTCTAGAAAATATTTATACTAATGTCCCAATCCAAAGTCGGGGGAGGTTTCGATACGATCCCAAGGATGAGATTAAGACGCATGCAGTTTGCGCTTCTGCTTTACGCGCCCTGGTGTCTGTGCAGGCGTGCGTGCAGTTCATGGCCCCGCCTTTCACATCCTAGCCTCCACTTTTCGTGCCCTGGTCTCTGCGCAGGCGTGCGTTGCAGTTCATGGTCCCGCCTTTCGTGTCCTGGTCTCTGCATGGGCGTCCTGTGATGGTTTCGTCGGGGGCTGGATGTCGAAGCCAGAAGATGGCGGTAGAACGGCAATGTCGAGACAATTCTGGTTCCATAACAGTCCTCGACACCACCCCGTGGCTCGACATTGCAGTCTTCACAGTGGTAGGAGAGGTGGGAAGGGGAAGAGAGAGAGAGAACAGAGCAGAGGTGGAGACAGAAGCAGAGAAAAAGGGGAGGTGTGGAGGAGAAAGGTGACATGGGACATGGTAAGAGCATGCTCAGTTGCAAACAAACGGGAACATTGTCCAATGTAAACACTTTTTCCTTAACCTTTCTAAGTTTAACAAGCTTTATAGAACAACCCTGAGAAATCCATTGGGCAAAGTAGTTCACCATTATAACAAGTACAGAACAACCGGTGAGTATGACATGGGTAGGAATATGCTTTTTTTTTTTTTTGGAGGTCTGAACAATGGTTATTGTGGTGGGTTCTACCCAGCGAATGGTACAGATTCGTTTTACGCCATGTAGGTACAAACTGCATATTAGATACCACATGTCATATTAGCTGAACAAAACAGGGTATTATACAGGGTAAGAACATTAAAGTAGCAAACGCACATAACAAATACAACAGCAACTGTTTCACCCAGGGCGCCCCTGGCAGCCAGGACCATAAATTACCATTCCAACTGTTCCAGGTCTGGACAGGGACGTGGGCTATTTTTCTAATGTCTTTGGTTAATTGGAGGACTATTTCGCCTACATCGTCTATTTCTAAACAACAGTTAGAGACATTTAATTTCCCACGTACGCCTCCTTCTTCAGCCAGTAAATAATCTAAAACCATACAGTGTTGAAGGATTGCCGTGTGCATTTGTTGAGACTGTTGAGTTAAAAGATCTATAGCATTGGCGGTTTTATTGGTAACAATTTCTAAAACCGCTTGTGATCGGATTATACAGTTCAAATTATAGATTGGCTCCCTCACCCCTGATATCGGTTCATTGGGGTTCCAGGTGGCAGGCCCATAATGTTGGATTATTCTTTCAGGAGGCCACTCATTTTCCCCCCATTTTTGTGTTCCGCCTATGTTCACCTCAACAGCTCGCTTGCGGCGGGCAATCCTTCCATCTTCCAGATTATCGTACAATCTTATCCCCAACTGAGAGCCACCCGTTTGTGGAAGAAGGAAGAATAAAGGCCGGATAATTCCTACATAACAGACCCCTGACCAATGCGCTGGCAGTCGTTTATAGGCAGTATGTCCACGAATCCAATAATGGCCCCTTGTAGCTATGGCCCCGTTAGCAAATGGTCCCGCTACATCCTCAGGGAACTGGAAATACATTGTTTTATCATTGTCCATGGGGCTAAAAAAGACGATTGGGTTATTATTCATCCGACCGGTGCAATACCAGGCCCTGGAGTTGTTTTTCCATTTGCAGGTTTGGTTGTAGACGTGGTCCCTAGATTGCTGGAGAATTAACATTTTGTTTTTATTTACCCAGTACCCTTTGAACCCTCGACTGCGTCCAGCATTATCAAGCCACACCCATATGGAGATACTCCTATTTGCATTTGCCAACTTGTTTGTAAGTGTCCATTGGCACTTGCTTTCTCTCACACAGACCCCTCCCTTTGGCATAAGATTTAAACAATATTGCCCCACAGCAGGAAATTGAATTGGCCACATTCCACTATCACCCCAAATAGTCTCACTATAATTACTCACAATTTGGGCTGGGGTGAGGGGTGGGGACGCTCAAGGCCAACTTGACAGCCCCAGAGGTCCCCCGCAAACCCAGCAATGACTTAAATTAAAAGCTCGGCTTACAGCTTTGGCTAATAATACCGATTCATTGTCCTTAAAGGGATCAAACAGGTCGGGGGAGGGTGAAGGAATTAGTCCTCCGCTGCTTTTATAGGTACATTCCCAAACTAGTATAACCACGAATAACATGCGCATACTGATCTTCAGGTGGTGTGTGTCCGGATCGGCGGCTCCCTCCTGAAACACAAAAGTAGAAGCAAACTTGCTTCTCGGGTCAGAAGGAAGAAACAGTCCATTTAGCGTGAATTTTGCTATGTGTTGGTAAATCTTCACCCCCGCCCTTATGGGAATTGCTTCCAGCTCCTGTGCTAGAGCGTGGTGGGCTAAGGTGGGGGAGTGCTTGTATCCCTGAGGGAGCCGTGTAAAGGTGTACTGTTGCCACCCCCAGGTAAAGGCAAAGTGGTCCGGGTCCTGCGGCTGCAGGAGGACCATAAAGAACATGTCTTTAACGTCAATAGTTGCCATAATAGAGTGTGTTTGCTCTTGAATGGCAGCTATAAGCTCGGCAATGTTCGGTACAGCAGCTGTTTATGGGCCTGTGTTGGCATTCGGCCTCCGGTAATCTACTGTCAACCTCCACTTGCTGTTTGGTTTTCGGACCGGCTATACCGGGGAGTTAAAGGGGGAGTGGGTGGGAACTATAATCCCCTGCCCCTTTAAGTCCTCCAGCACTGGCACGATTCCGTCCCTGGCTCCCATAGCGGGTAGGGTTTCACGTTTGTCAGTTTGGAAGGGGGGAGGGCAGGCGCCATTTGCAACAGGCGCACCCCTGCGCCGGGGGCTTCGGCCAACCGCCTGATCTGCAGGACGCCGAAAGAACACAAGTTTCCCTGGGCGTCGCGCTACTGTCTGCCCTTTAAAACGTCTATGCCCAAGAGATTCATTTGAAAGGATCCTATGGCCACCATAGTATTAACAGGGCCATCCTCCCCTGGTAACCATAGCGACACTGGGGTCATAGGTACAGATTGTGTTTTTCCTGGAGCTTTTAAAACAACCAGGTTTCTAGAGGGTACCGAGATACCGCATCGTTCCGCTTCTGTTCTGTTCTGTGCAGTAATTTGTGCTCCTGTGTCGATTAAAAAGATTACCGGTCTTTTCTTTGGTCCCACCGCTACCCTGAGCAGCATGTCTCCCTTTGCATTGCAGGTGAGCTGTCTTATGAACATCCGCCCTCCCCCTCACCTTCAGGGGGCGGAGGTTTTCGTTCTCCGCCGCCTTTTCTCCCCCCGGCTGGTTTCTCCCCAAAGTTTATCAGGGGTGGGGTGCTAGGAGTTGGCCTCGAGATGGCCCCTTGCTCTGCCCATCTCCGCACGAGCTGGTCCAATTTCTTGGTTGGGAGCCCGTCCATTAAATCTCGAGGAACGCCTTTCTGGAGCCCCAACTACCACAGTCCCTGTCGGCTCAGGGGCTTTCCTTTCCCAGTCGGGTCCCGGCCACTCCCAAGGGGTGACTGCCGCCCACTAACTCGTTCTGCCACCCGCACAGCCCTGGTCTCGGTTCTGTGAGGTGGTCCACCAACAGGGCCGTATTTCCTCCCAAAATCCATTAACTCCTGCGCCACCTCCCCCCGTGTCCATACTTCCTTCCCTAGCCGCCGGTAATCAGGGGTCGTTATCCCCTCCCGAGCGGCTGCAATCCTATCTCCCCGGGGGGTGTTACAAATCCGCCCTTGCAATTGGATTCCAAGGGGTTTCAGAGAGTCGGGCAGTCCTCGTATCAGGGGACTCTCCGGGTCTACAGGCATTAACATTGGCGAGCCCAGGTGGGGCTTGAGCTCCCGGTCATTCATCATCTGAAGGCACACCACCTTTTGCACACTCTCTACTAATTCATCTACCGTGCCCGTTAGAGCTAAGGGGTCTCCCCTTTCCAGGGGGCTCAACCCCCCGCCCAGTACGCGGCTCTCTGGGTCAATGACCATGGGGCTCGGAGATCACCCATAGTTAAAAACACACCCGGACCCCAATACCCTTCCGCCTCCTTTTCTGACAGCAAGATCCCACCCCCCCCAGCCCCGACAAAGACACTTTGCACACGCATTCATTCTCCGATTCCTTTGTATTCCTCGCAAAGTCCTTTCTCAGCTTTGCCAATTCAGTTGCTGTAAACGGGACCTCTTTAGTAATAACTTGGGGACGATTATCATCACCCTCGTCCTCATACACATACTCCGTTTTGACCAGCGGGTACATGTGGGGAAGGCTCTCCACGGCCTCTTTGGCTTTACGCAAATCGCCCTGGGGGTAAATCTGCCGTATCCCCTTCTCCGCGGGCGTTGTTTCTGCCCCCGGCAGTGTATCCGCTTCCGTTAGAAGTTGATTTTTCAACTCATTTTTTAGCATTGCGTTTTGGCGCCTCTCCTCCTCCAATTGTTCCTGCAGGATTTTTATTACCGTCTGCAGGGAGTTCACCAATGTGTCTGTCCAACAGGACCTCTGCTTTTTCTCCTCCACGGCGGCGGCTAAACTCGCTCCCAACAACGCACGAACTATAGCCTTTCCTTTCCCCCTCTTAACCTTAGCCTCCTTCTGCAATATACTTATTCTATCCACCACACTCTGTAACTGAAACCAGTGCTCCCATGCCCAGTCTTGTCCCTGGGGTGAGGGGCGAGACCGGTGCACCTCCAAGAGGCCATACAATTTCTTTGTCCCTTCATCCAGCGAAAGCACATGGTCACAAACATCGACTGCCTTTCGGGCGGCCGTCACTTACAAAGGGGATATCGTCCTGAGAGGATCACACTTCAGTATCCAAGTTCCCCCTATACGCTCCCAGGAGGCCAGACCGTACACTAATACATAAGTTATGCACAAAGAAGAACCAACATTCACTCCCTCCTCACGCTTCGTTCGTCTCCGGCTGCTTCCCTCGCGGGAGAGCAGAACCGCGAATCAGAACTGCGCACTCGCTTCATACTTGCTCGTACGTCTCGTTCACCCAGAATCACGCAGCACCCCACAACAAGGTAGTACGGCACCCTCGTCTCAGGGGATCCTGTCCGTGACGCCAATTAAATGTCCCGATCCAATGTCGGGGGAGGTTTTGATACGATCCCAAGGACGAGATTAAGACGCAAACGAGGTCAAATGCCGTACAACCTTTTGGACTTTATTTTGGTGAACGAAGGGGTGAGGACCGGGTAGGGAGTTGGGGGAGGTGGGGGGGAGAAAGAGAGAAAAGAGAAAAAGAGAGAAAGAGCGTGCTCAGTCAGGTGAGAAGCGAGCCACGTAGGGGAACTAGCTACCACCACTCCGAGTCCGGCGTTGTCCCGTCGATCAAAGGTCCAGTCGGTCCAGCCTCTGTGTCCGCAGGAGCAGCTTCCAAGGAGGTGCGTGGGGTAGGACGAGAAGAGAAAGAGAGAAGAGACCGGGACATCAAAAGGCGCACACGGCCCTTTTATAGGGCCATGCACATGCGCAGATCTGCGTACATGCAGTTTGCGCTTCTGCTTTACGCGCCCTGGTGTCTGCGCAGGCGTGCGTGCAGTCCATGGCCCCGCCTTTCGTGTCCTGGTCTCTGCACGGGCGTCCTGTGGTGGTTTCGTCGGGGGCTGGATGTCAAAGCCGGAAGATGGCGGTAGAACGGCAGTGTCGAGACAATTCTGGTTCCATAACAGTCCTCGACAAATAACATGGCTAATTATTAATGGAAATTAGTGGTCAGAAGACAGACTTTTATTTGTTCTAAAATGAGGCAAATTTTAAATTTTCAGAAATTGCTGAAAACAGTAAAACTAACATCCTAACTTTTAGCCTAATGTAACAAACATGACTATGGTAAATATAGAGGTATCCAAAAGTGTCTCGGTATGCTAGAAATGCAAGAGGAAACACCAATAAAGAGAGAGCAGTAAAAGCCACAGGTTGGAAAATACCGAGTGTGTGTTTCTTAGTATTAAAAGAGGTAAGAGCAATTCTTTTATTTATGTTGTATTCAGGTACGTGGGACTTTTTATCACATATTAAGAATTTACATAGATTGCATCAAAGAAATGCTTAACTGCCTCTTCTGTACTAAAACACAGTACAACACTGACTAGTTTTTGTGATTGTGAAGAAAAGTTTGAGAACGGAATCCAAGGGCAGCTGAAACTGAAATGCAAGCGCTGTGATTTTTTTTGTCTCAGATATGTTAAAAAGCAGCTCTAGGTGAAATGGTACTGTGGAGGTATGGTACTTTGTCTTTGGAGCATCAGCTTTGGCTGTGTTCTTACAGGGCCCTTCCAAACACAGGAGGAGAATACTGTACTGGCCAGCCAATATGGCACTTCATACAAGAGACAAATTGAAAATCTCAGAAAAATATTCACTTCATGTTGAATCCAAAGAAAAATGCAGAGAATGGAAATATTTGGGGATACCTCCCGCCTCCCCCCCCCAGTAAAGCAGAAAAATCTCTTCGGGTCACCTTCCTGACATTTCCCTTATAGAAAACAAAATATTTTGTGTGTTTGTATTTTAAATAATTTTTAAAATTCTTTTTGCAACAAAAGAATTGTTGAAAAGTTTTATTGTCAAATGCCCATCAAAGCATTTCAACAATCCTAAAAATAAAGGAGTATTTCTACATTCTTAACATATTTTCCCCATTTATTTGAGCTGAAAATATTCACAAAAGTTAACCTGAATTTTGCAATTTCTAGGGGATCGGAACTTCATTTTACTGTTTGTGCAAAAATGTCATCAAACCATAGTCTTTAGCCTTGTATTCTAAAAAGTGGTTGCAGCCTGTCCTCTGCCAGCAAAGCCTGACATGCCTTATATCAAAGTAAAGGAATGCCAAAATGGCTGAATTCACTACTTACAATTTTCTAAGATTAAACAAACTCTATTTACTGAAAAGCAGAACAAATCATATTCAGGAATAATATAAATGAGCAGTGGTTTTCTTCATTTGTAAGATGCAACTACAAGTGACTGAATTGTGCCTAAAACTACTCCAGTGTGTGTGTCTGAGGAAAATGCCATTGATTCTATTAGAGTTTTCTTAGCACTTTCTTCCCAGTTTGATGTGTTTAACTATAATATGTATCTAATTACCTGTAGAGGTTAACAGTCACTGACAATCAACCAGTGCAATACCGTTGGCTGATTTTTTTCCACATTGAAAATACATCAATATTTCAATGAAATCTAGTGGGAAAAAACTATCAATCAGGTAAATTTTTGCAAATATGTTCTCCTTTTTTGTACACACAATTCTACTAAATAAATGGTATGAAATCCTGTCCCCTAAACCTCAGCCCTTCTCCTTATAATCACAAGGTCACATTTCTTCCTGAACTTCAGGCCTTTCTTCAGCCTCATAAAAGTGGACATCTTAAGCAAGTAGTCTGTACTTGCAGGTGTAAGATCAAACTTCCATCAAAACTTGTAGAAAATGATGGTAAAAATACCGTTCCTTTAATAGCAAAATTGGCAATTCTGCTGGCTGCTAAGTTTCTTTGGCAAGAATTAACTGAAATAAAGCTTGAATACATGGCATATATCAACAACAATGTAGTGTAATTGGAAATATAAGCTAAGGAAGGAATGTCCGGATTAAGTTGTTAAAAAACCCCATATTTCTGCACAGGCTTTGTAATTGCAGTGCTCCTATTATCCTGGACATATCTGCCTGACTGATTCATTTTCATTAAATCAGACATCAAAAATTTCTCATTTAGTAGCAGAAACACATCTTGAAATTTAAATACAAATACCTTGATGCTCATTAGCAAGTAAACTTTGTTAGATAAATTGTTAGCAACTCCACAGAAATTTTGTAGATGAGAATTACCGAACTACATTTGTTTGTGCGTTCTACAAGGAACTAGATATTCATATTTAAATTAAAAAATGTGTTAATTAGTAATTTGATCTAGTACTTCACACTTTCTTCAAATTTAGAAGTTTACAACATCCCATAAGGTCAATAAGTATTAATATCTTCATTTTATAGAATAAGCAAATGAGGCAAAAAAAAATCAGCTATAAACATAACTTCTGATGAACTCAGGTCTCACATTGGTATCTTCTCTTTCTCTCCTTGACCCCACTTACTATATTTTGATTGGCAAGCTGAGTTTTTTGAGTGAAATAACTTATCACTCAAGTTACAGCTAATATGTATGGGGCAGTGGCTGAAGTTCAGATCTCCTAATGTTTCATTCCAAGGAAAAAATTAGGACCTTGTCATTTGCTATAGTAGGTTTGAATTCTCCATGTGTTTCTATAATAAAGAACACACAGTTTTAACTAGCAGGAGAAAATAATTTATGAACATCTGAGGAAGAAGATACAGTCAGACGTTCATTAGTATCCTCAGAAACACACCTCTCGGCCCAAGGGAACCACAGAAAAAATGCACCTCAGTAAAGCTCCTGATTAAGTGCTGTGAATAAAATGAAATATGCATGCAATTTCTCTTTTTAAGCTGCTTTTGGAAATCCCCAAGATATCCTACCAATGGCCAGAGGAAGTTTACACTCTGTATGTTTTGGATAAAGAAGATCTGATTTAAGACATACATACAGGATTGTTTATGTCTTTGTTCTGAAACAAAACGTATTTGGGAAGAAGGCTGAATAGATAGGCACAATGGATGAGTAATTACTGTTGGTCTTACACTGCCTTTTACAAATGGCATCACCTTTATCCGCTATGCCTGGAGAAAGCATCATTCTCCTTTCATTGTGAAAATGACAGGGAAAATAAGTGGTGACTCAGATGCTAGAGAAAGCTGTTCTAAATATATCTTGTTGGAACAGTGCATATTAGTCTGAGATGTGGGTGCATATGTCTCTTTTCCTCTCAACATTCTTTCTAGTCTACAGTTTTTCTACAGAATTAATGGAGAAGCTTCCACTAAGTATTTACAACATCTTTCTTTTATGGACCTACGCCTGATATACATTTGTAGCACAGTAGTCACTGGTCCGAGCACTGTACAAATCCTGTATGAAGTTTTAAAACCAATACCCTCTAAGAAGAGCTTAAATTTCAAGTAAAGAAGATGTTTCTGTCTCAGTGTCTTCTACAAAAAAAGCTTAATGATTTGACCAAGTTCATCTAAGAGTTCTCTGACAGCAAACTTTGATTTTTCCATTTCAAGTTTGACTTCTTAAAGCAGAAGATAATACTCCATCTACAAGTAGCACAAGTGCAAATTTTATCCAGAAATTAACAATTTAAGATGACTTTTCTCCCTAATGAACACTTTCCCAGGGGGCAAAGGGGAAAATCAAACTGCTAATTAGATTAACATTCTTACATATAGCTAGAACCTAGAAGCAAACAACAGTCCTAAGTGTGACTACTTTGAAGTAATTTTCTTGTGTTTAGCATGTTTGTTAAAGGTTACAGGAATCTCCAGGGCACAGCTCTTTTCTTTTTTGTAACAATGATTTAGGGAATTAGCTAACAGTGGAGAACTTGTTCTGCTCCTCTTTTTCATACACTGAGTACCACTGCATTCTCTGAGCAGTGTCAGTGATGCATGATGCTTGAATTAAATTTCACCTTGGCTGAGGCCATATGTCTCAGACTAGACATTTAGAGATATAACCATCCTATTCACTTGTGCAGTAAAAAAAAAAAAAAAAAAGAAATTATCTAGGTAGATTTAAATGGCAGATTAATGTTAGAATGTGAGTGCTGATTATCCTGGACTTCATTGTCAAATTCCTAACTTTACTCTTCTGGTGAGCTTACTTATGAGAGGAGCAATGCTGGGCCCAATTCCAACCATTTTTATACCAGTAAAGTCCATTTGTGGAATTTCAGCTGTCTAAATCTAGTGAGAGAATTATCTCGTCATACATGTCAGTTATTTAGTATTTGCTTCTATCAAGACTATATTCTGAAGTTATTAATTATACTGCAATAGCCAGGCTTCCTTCAATGTCATACAGCACACACTGATTTGTCACCAAGTTAAGGGTTTCCTCTTCACTAGAGTGCTTGAAGGAGTGAAGAGGTTAATTCATAACTTCTTGACAAAGAGCACCCTGCATGATTTAAGATCAAGATCCCTAGGGGATCTTTTCCCTTAGATTCAGAGGCTTATCTTTCTTCCTTTGGGCAGGAGGGGGCTCAGACATGCTCATGTAGCTCTGCAGTATTTTGCTATCCAAAGTTGCTTTCTGCATACTGTGAGAGTCTGTGGGGAAAGACGAGGTGGAGTTCCCTGAAGCCTGAGGAAAGGAAGAGGTTCAAACTTCCCACCCTCCAGATATGCAGGATGTGACAGATATGGGCGGGGCAGCCCAAGCTTCCATGGCCTTTCAGTCGTGACTTCTGTGGCTGGGGACTTGAAAGCATCTTTAAATCATCCTGGAATCCAGATTATGGTCACAGAGACGAACAGAACCCAAAGGAGGCCTTTGAAAACTCTCTGCACCTTCTTTTTTATTCCCTTTAATCAGGTGAAATGAGAAGATATGAATTTATCATTGATTTGCAGGTAGCCCTTGGATATTCCTTTGCCAAGTAAGACAATTTTAAAGCTGTATTGATGACTACACTCAGTAGAAAGGCTAGATACTGCACTGACAGAAGAAGAAAAGCCTTTCACACCTCCTCGCTGGAAATGAAGGCCTACTTGAATGACAGACTAAGGGTAATTTGCCCTAGTTTGCCTCAGTCTACCACTAAATTTGTACGAAACAGATTTCCTGAAAATCCCTGTATTCACTGGGTTGTTCACTTTTACTTTTCTTATTTACTACACCATTTCAGTGAGAGACAGAATTATTTCCAAGTGATACACTGACACGGGTACTCTTTGTAAATATAGAGCCCTAACCTGAGCCTGCACAAACACGTCACCTGCAGTTGCAGTAAATGCCCGTGAGGAGCTGTCACCCTGCAGCTCTGTTAAACTTTGTGTGTGGGTAAGTGTGTACAGACACTTACTGACCACTGCGTCCTGATTTGTGGAGATGCTTAGAGTCAGAGGGTAGCATCTTATTCTGACGACGAATGATAGAAAGACCAGTGAAAAAGAGGTGGAGACATTTCTGCACACACGCAAAGGCTGACATACTATCCATAAGTCCTATCGCCTTTGTTCCTAATGATACCTGCCTGCCACCATCGATATTAACCTAGTCCTCATTTTAGATTGTCTTTAATATATCTCGGGTACTATAGGGATGCTCAGCTACAGCTATACAGCTTGAGAGATATATTGAACTACTATTTTTTATTTTTCAGTCATTTAAGACAAATAGAATAGCATTGTTTTGGTGGTTTTTATTTTAACAGCCATAGAAGGTGATAGAAAGAGTGATCCCTGATTTGAAAAGGTTTGGAAGGCTTTTAATCATTTTCCTCTGTGGGATCTAAAGATTATTGCAAAAAAAGACTATGGAGTTGCGTTACTATTTCTATAACAACATTATGTCAGTATTAATCACAAAGAGTAATAGTTAATGGAGAAGAAGGCTCTGAGTATTGAACAATTTCAGCCTTGTCTTGGAAAGTATAGTATGGCTTTTAAATACATATATGTACACACACATACACAAAATAAGACATTTTAATACTCACACCTTTTAATTCCACAATTAAATAATCCAAAATGTATGGGAGGTTGTCATGACAAATGCTTCTCATTCTTCTAATTTTCCTATTTCCTATCTTCCTTAGCTATGCAAGAATAAGTGCATCTGGACATGGAGAATAGCAAAGAACAGTACATTTTCCCAGCTTATTTATGTACTTCAGAAAACTTTCCCATATAAAAATAAATAACAAAATTAATAGACCCATAAAGGCTTTGTGAAAAACCACAAATTAGGAAAAAACAATCTTCTCTGGTATTACTGTTTTAAACCTGTGTGAAGTTCCCTTTAAAACGGGGAGAATTTTTAATTTCTTTTTCTGCATCACAATGCTACTTAAATACCTGGGAGTTGAGATAAGGACTTTGTTCCCAGAACTGGCCATTGGTAACATACAGTCTGTGCCCAAAACCACAGGTTAAAATAATAGACTGGGGAAAAAAAACCTGTTACTATTCCTCTTTGACGGAAAAGAATTAATTTATCTGTCATCAGTTATGAACGCTGCAACAGAAACTGAACATAAGTCTTCGTGCTGTGATGCATTTTTCTGGTCAGACGAAAAAAGGAAAAAACTTGCAAATAAAGGCCTGGAAATACTGGACTGTGTTACTTGGAGTAATCAGGCTTCTTCTGAGGGAACTGCTAGAAAAACTAATTTCAGTGTAACATCAAGGATTCTCTGAAATCAATGAGTGTTTTTCCATTTAGAAATCAGGATCTTTCAATGAGTGAGTGAATATATGTATGGGAAGGAAAATATTTGGGAAAATGTTAGAGAATTTCTCAAACTCTACTTAATATAACTTTTTTTGCCTTCATTCCTTTGGGACAGAGTTTAGTGCTCCAAGTTTCTTAAATATTTCGAAGTTGATTCTTTCATGGTTTGTTCTTTTCCCATTTGTATATGTTAACAGTACCACTGCTGTCAATTGGTACAAGGTATGTGGAGCAAGATATATTTCCAGTGCTGCCCAGCATGTTACAAAGGTTATTGTTAAAAAGCCAGCATTGATCCACTGTAATTGAATGTCAGATAATATTACCACTGGATCAATGGTTGACATTTTAGTGACAGCCATAAAACTCTAGCACACTGTTTGAGAAATATGTTGCTAACCCCCTGTTCTGGGCAAAGTATATCTCAGAAACTATAGTAGTTACCTTCAGATAACAAAGGTTTTTTTTCATCTAATTACTGTACAGACCTTTAGAAGTATTAATGCTACATGGAAGAGTGGCACTCAGTTTTACCACTGCTGAGAATATCTTCAGTCCACCTAACTATATTACTAAAAAAGATTTTTGGAAGGAAGAAATAATTCATGGAACCATAGCTGTTAAGGAAGTCTCCTATTACTGAGATTAGAACAAGAACTTCACAGTGAGCAAGTTGTCTCACAGCTATTTGGACTTGCATAATTTATGGCAACAGTGTTAGAAACATCTAGGGATGGTAGGTGCTGGGGATAAGAGGCCTGAGTAAACGAAAGATGCTTCAAATCCAACGCAGCAATTCTTTAATTCTTCTACTGTTTTTATATTTTAAAGGGAACTCACTGATTTTACAGACATTAATAATTCTGGCATTTACAACCAGAACACCTAAAACAGGGTGATAAAATCTTATGTATCAGTGTATATTTACAGGTAAAGAGGTAAGGAGTAGTTAGTCAGGTGAAGCAAAATGACCTCGCATTAGAACATAAAATAGTAATTATTGCTATTGGTGAAGACAGAAACATCAGATTTGATAGTTCAGTGACCTGATAACGTACAAGAAATTATATATTCCAAGAGTTTATTAAAGAATTTAGATCTTTTCATAATATGTCAAGCTTATCCACTGTTAGGTTCTAGTGACTGGGAAAATGAAGAAGCAAATCAAGAGTCTTTGTTATCCATTCAGTTGTACCTGCATAAGATTTCATTTCATTTATACCATCCCTTTATCACAGCAAGAAAACAAAGAAACGAACAAGCAAAAAAGCCAATAAGAACCATGAAATAATAAAAGAGTCACTCTGTAAGTATGTCATATTTGTGATTGTGATACTCCTTCCAATTCAACCAGCAGTCTTAAAAAAACTACTGTTTGCTGGAATAAAAATCAAAGCTGCAATAGGAAAGGCTGAAGTGCTGCAGAGCAGGAGAGTTTTGCTGCTAAAGAGTGCCAGTGATCATTTTTCCTGTTTCCTATGAGTGAATTTTCAGTTCTGGTAGTTGAAATAATGATACTGTCTTTGTGTTCACCTAGTTAACAGACCCTACAAGAGATGGGAACTTATGTGATCATCTGCCTTGTTTTGTCAGAATGGATTGCAAAATATTCTTCAAGGCTCAACTATTATCTAGGCTAGAAAACAGAATGCAAAACATTTGTGTCTTTTTAGAAATCAACACTGGCACCCACTGAGGGACAGAACTAAAATAAAGGTTTGAAATGTAACATCTGAGTCTCCCTCTCCTTCTGAAACTACACTGTCTGATGAGATATGACACTGATGTCTCCTAATATTGACTGAGGAGCAATTTCCAGTAACAGTAATAGATTCATCTTGACAACGTGTTATTCAATGTCAAAACCAAGCCCTTGGCTCTATCTAGAGGGATCTTTCTGCTTTTTTGGGAAATCAGCACCAGAGAGAGAGTCAGGGTTAAAGTGGGTGTAAATGTGTTTAGCAGGCTGATCTGGATGTTCTGCCTTATTAATTCTCCCATTGCTTCAACAGACTGTAACAGTTAGTCTCATGTGATATGGAAAATCCCTGTGCACATAGCATCCGCTAAATATGGAGAAAAACTGGACACAGTGCTGCAAGTGTGGTCTCACATGTGCTAGAAGGAAATAATCACTTCCCTCAAACTACAGTCTTGCTAACACTGCTTGGTATGTGGCTGGCCTTCTTTGTCTAAGTCACTCCTAACTCATGCTCAACTTGTTATTCACGAGGACCCCCCTGCCCATTTCTGCACAGCTGCTTTCTAGCAACTTGGCATGTAGCCTGTCTTGTTGCTTGAGGTTATTACATCTGAGGTACAGGACTTTGCGTTTGCCTTTTTTGAACTTCATATGGCTCCTGTCAGCCCATGTCTCCAGTCTGTTGAGGTCTCTGAATAGCAGTTGCATACTCCACTGTATCAACAGCTGTCCACAATTCATGGACTTGCTGAAGGTACACCCACCTCATCATCAATATGAGTAAAAAAGATGATAAACACTATCAGCTCCAGTACTGACCCCTGAGGAATGCCAAAAGTAATGAGCTACCAGCTGGTAGGGGAAATAACTGACATAACAAGCAGAGAATCAATCCATAATTCATTGTAAAACTTGTGGATTGTGCCAATAGAAATGTCTTGAAGTTCAGCAAGGAAAAGTGCAAAATTCTGTATTCAGGGTAACCCCCTGCATCACTGTGGGCTGGGAACCACCTGGCTGAATAGCAACCCTGCTGAAAAGAACCTGGGGCTGATGGTGGACGTAAGGTTAAATATCAACTGACACAGCAGTCTCACTGTGAGTAAAGGAAACCACATATTAGACTATGGGGGATGAGGGGACTACAGGGGATTAGGGGACTATAGAGGACTATTAGGGGCTATATGCCCATAATATATAGGAAAAGCGTGGCAGGCAGACCAGGGGAAAGTATTAGCCCCCTCCACTCAACATTGGTGATGCCACACCTGAAATACTGTGGCTAGTTTTGGCCCTCCACTTCAGGAGGAGTGTGGAGACACTGGAGAGGTTCCAGTGGAAGGCTGAGAAGATGAGCAGGGGACTAGAGCACATAACTTATGAGGAAAGGTTGAGAAAAACTGTTTATTTAGTTTGATGAAGAGGAAGCTAAGGTACAATCTAATAGCAACATATAACTATCTGTGCAGTAGTTACAAAGATAATGAAGCCCAGCTTTTCTCATTAAAGCCAGTATAAAAAGGAGCAAAAGCCACCAATTGTGTCTTGGTATGTTCAGGCTGGACATTGGAAGAAAAAAAAATCACCAGGAAGATAGATTGCACTGGGAGGAATTACACAGAGAGGCTATGGAATCTCCATCTTTGAGATTTTCAAGACCCTGATAGACAAAGCCATGGCTAGCCTGATCTAGTGTTAAAAATAGTCCTGCTTTAGATGGGTAGTTGGACTATATAACCTCTCAGAGGTCAATGCCAAACAGAATTTCTACAAGTCTTTAATTTTCATCACACTGTAATTATGAAATTTTCCTTCTTAGTGTTCATTACTATAAAACTGGCAAAATGAAGGGTTCTAATGGGACTTTCTAGGTCACATACCAGTCCTGGAAATTTGCAAGGGCAGGCTGACCTTCAGGGAATTCTCTGGAAGAGGCAATATCTGCTATTTAGGAACATAAAAAAAGGACAGACTTCTTCACTCATCACATCTAATTCTTGTTATCATAGACAACCATGTAATGACTATATTTGACAGATTTGCTGTCTTTATTAACTGAAGATACTGTCTATACTGAAATTCTCACAGGTACAGTATTGAGGTCTTCAGGATCACTGAGACAGGAGCACAGTTCATAGAAAGTAATACTTTGTTCTTAAGATTCTGCATGCCTCCTAAATCTGATGGATTTGCTTTCTGTTCCTGTTCCTGCATAGATAGAAAGTATTCTAGTTAAAGACTTGTGGGATAATTGCATTTCGTTAATTCATAGTGAGTTTGGTTTCACAAAGGTTTCCCCTGTTTTTTCCAGGGAACCAGGTTCCTTTTGCAGATATTCAGTGGTTACTTGCTCCTTCTTTGCTTTCCGAAGGGATGTTTCAGTATCTCATAAAGCCATTAATTCTTCCAAAGTCTCCAAGCATTTCTAAAAAACAGTCTTATAGGTGAATGTCTTACACTGGAGCTCAACATAAACACTATACCCAGATTAAAAACAAACTCACAATTTAGAAGAATACAGATCTTAGTCCTGATTAACCTTCACAAAAGACTCTTTCATTTTAGTATTCAATAGCAACAGAACCCCTGTGCTGAGTACCATTTACTTGGAGAACATTTAAATTCTACATTTTTCATCTGAGGTTCAGTGTTGTGATATCTCATTTTATATGAAAAATCTAGTGTCTTAGTTAAATGACTTAGTGCCACGAAGTATGTCAACGTAAAAAGTTCAGATATATACAAATATAACAGGCTTTTTATTGCAGGGACCAAAGAGTCTATGATATTTACCCCACAGCAATCCAGCAATTCCAGTTCTTTATTTAAATGAAAACAGAAATGTAACTTAAAAATTGAATTTTGTATGACACTTAGCTTTTCCAGTGACAGATACAGTGGGAAAATAGAAAGACAAAAAAGATTATTTTGCTAATAGTTACACAGCCAGGTAGTATTGCCTGTCATAGGAACACACCAGGTTTACATACTTGGTTTAAGCTTAAAATAAAACAGGAAGAGAAGGAAGCATTTTTGCAAAATAATAATAAAAAAAAAATATGCAGCTCTCCCTCTAATCCCTTGATGTGCATTTACCCCCCAAAATTGTGAAAATACATGAGAAAAAAAATCTAACAGAACAATTTAGGCAAAGAATCTCAAGAGGGTGACTAGTCACCTCTGTTGCTGTGCTTGTGTCCTTCAAGTATTTGCTACAGATAGGTGATAAGTAACTAGAATACAAGGCTAATAAAACCTGTGTTATTTACTCTGTAATGCAACTGTTCTTTCTGGGGCATGTTTTCTTAGAAGATTGATTAGTCTATTTATTGTGCAAGCTTGAAAAATGCAAAATGATTAGACACAGCAATTTTTTTAATCCCCTTTACATCAACAGTGGCATAGTCCTCTTGGTATTGCCTATACTGGTATGAAAAGTAAATTTCAGCCACCAGCATATAAAAAAATTTTGAACGGCAATTTGACTGCATTATAATGAGGACTGGGAAAAAATAAAGCTTTCTGCCTTTGCAGTGACTCACAAAGTTTAAAGGAAGTTCTACATGAGAGATAAAGGCTGCTTAATGCACAGAATATTGCTAGGTAGATCAACTACAACTCCCTTTGGGTCCCAGCCTGCTTAAACTGAAGAGAGTGGCAAAACTCTGATTAACTTCATGGTATTTCCACATGAGCTCACACAGGTCCAAAAAACTGCTGACAGTGTATCTGTGTGAGTGTTGTGTAGTGAGCACCATTGGGAGTATGCAGGAATTGTGTAAACTGTATATCTGAGATTGGAATTTCTCTGAAGTATCTACTTAAAATACTGGGGAATACCTTCTTAAATTTTGCCCATTTGGTTTTCATAGGTGCAGGAGTACTTATGCTAACTTAATCTGGAGTCGTGTTTTCCCCTCACACCTAAGGATCAGCTAGCTATACTGGTTTTTGACTCTCAATATCTTTTTTACAAAGTAGGAACCCTGCGTGACTATGTTTTGAAGGCAGCTAGCTAAGCTGTATCTGGAATAATAAGGCAAACAAATGCACTCCTATCTGGAAACCATATTCAAATTCTCATCATTTGCCTTGGAAATCCTACCAGCTCTGGTGATTTAGGGCTTTATTCAACAGTTGGTAAACAAAGAGATAACTAAAGTGCTTTTCATCCCTTCGTTTTCCTCTTTGGGCTGACTGGGAAATGAATGCTTAAAGATGCCATAAGGGCAATCTGCTTTCCAGACCTGTCATTCCTCTCAAGCCAGAACTTTGAACTAGTAAACTTCTTGCAACGATATTAGCAATACCTATGCAAGCAGAGTCTAGAAGCAGAGTCTAGAAGAAGTATCATCAGGCGATACTTAAAATGCAACTACTGAATTAATGACATGTAACTTAGTTTCTGTTTGGAAAAAATACTACTTGCATTTTCACTGATATGTTTTCTACCTAAAACGTAAGTATGGAGTAAATAAAAAATGAATCCTTTGCTCATTCCTGGAAGACAGAGTTACAGGAGTTGTGACCTGTACTGTGCCTTAAAAATTATGACTATTGCTTATCTCTAAGTGTCTATTCCAAGCAGCAGAAATAATATGGCTGGGCTATGGAAAGAGAAAGGACTTAATGACAGCAAAGTGGGCTAGGTCCTGGAGTATTAATCTTGCTTTAAAAGCAGGAAGATATTTTACAGTAGACAATAGCATATTCTGGCACTCGCTAGTGCCTCTTTCCAGCCCCATTCAGTTTAATAGGCTTTGCTGATCAAAATATTCCCCTAATGATACAGAGAGAGAAACAAGAGGAAGTGCCATGACATGGCTGAGCCTGATCCCACCAGGGGTTTTGAAGAGAGAGACCAATGCCTTAAGCAAGCTGACACTGCACACAAATGGAGATTTAGTAATTTCTGATGGCTCAACGTTTGGAGTTGATCTCAGTTAACAATGGTGAAGACAGCAGCACTGAAGTCCTGTGTCCTGTCCCTGTTCATTTATATAACACCAGGATAGAAATACATTGGCATTGTAATGCATATCCTGCTTAAAGGACCCAAGCATTTGACATCCACTTCTGTGAGCCTTTTAGAGGGCAGGAGCACAGACTACTACTTAGTGCACAAGTAGGATAAGGAGCTCCATGCATGATTTCAGCTCTGCCACTCCCTTTTTACATTCTCTGACCTTGGACAAATCATGTTAACTTTCTCTGCTGTTATTTAACTTTTCACAGGTACAGTGAGAACCTTGTAACAACACAGCTACAGTTGAGTGTACAGCAGTCTTTTACTTCATGAAAAACCTCAAAACTTCCTTTCAGATATGGGTAATAAAGACAATTTCTGACAGTAAAACAAGAAAATCCTTTGAAAGTACAGTTTGACAGGAATTTGCAACTTGCTTGATGATTCATTTGAGAGATGAAAGCTTTTTTTTTATTATAGGAAAAAATGAACTTAAAACTACTGAAAATAAACCCAAAAAGCCTTAGTCCATGGCTTCCTCTTCTTGAGTTCTAGAAAATAAAATATTCTGAACACTCCTCTTATCAAGGCCTCTTAAATGGAATAATTTAAGGGAAAAACAAACAGCAATTGTGTGATTGTAAAGAGAAATTAGCATTTTGCTGAAAAGGAATGGCAATTAGCAATGATGACATTGTGATTTATACTAATTGAGATTAAGTCAGACAAAATGGCAACATTAGTAATCATTTGAAGTACTGTATTACTCATTATACTGTGCTTTGTAAACATCTCTCTTGAAATTAAAAAGTAATTAGTAGCATTTTAGTCATTTAATTCACTATAATTAGGATTTTAGGGAAACTACAGCCCTGCTGTTGGAAGCCTTTAAGGTTTTGAATTGAGGGAATGTTTTTTTTTTTTAAATCAGCTTTTAGTGAAGGCTCATTTTCCGTAGTCCACAGAGGCAAATGGTATCACTGGAAGTAATAGGAAGGTATTCATTAGAGATGGCTTGGAATGGACATATGCAACCATCTTAATGCAGTGATGTGAACTGACTGGCTTAGAGAAATGCTAATAGGATTGCAGAGCCAAATATAGATCTTAATTCAAAGTCAGTCTGGACAATGAATAAGCAAAGTTGTTACTTACAAGGGGAACTAAGCATGTTCAGTGTGAAACAGATTGTTATCCGAGCAGAACATGGGACACAAAATTATCCTTCTTACGTAACATCCAGTAAAAGGAGACACCCAAGTCATATACCCACGAAGTGCTTTAAACAGCCAAGCACTCATCTCTGAGGGCAGTGTCTGTGTCTGCAGAACTAGTTTTCTCAATGATAAAAAGATACATTGTGTGCGTATGTGTATGTATGCAGTGTATGTGACACCCACTAGTGTGGCTAGTCAACTGGTTCAAGGAAGGTGTGAAGCCCATACCCTAATGTATCCCATTAACCTTCATAGAACTTCCTCTTGGTTGTGCTTAATGGCAGTGCATTAACAGGCTGTGAAAAGACAAAAATGTTCCTAGTTTGTCTTTGATTTATCCACACTATCCGTCTACTCAAATAGGTACCTGGAACAATTCTGAGCTTCCACCAAAATCTATGTCAATGTCTATATAGCATTTTGATTATACACATTCATGACTAAAGTTCCTTTGTATTCACACTGCTAAGCTACAAGCTCAGAAAGAGGCCTGAGGGAAAATTTTAGAGAATGTTACGGGACAAAAGTCTGTACTACTCACTTATTTATCCTGCCTTTTTTAGAATACCTTTCATTTGGCATTGACACAGAACATGTCAGGGACTATCTTGGAAAGATCCTTGGTCCTCTGATATCACCTCAATGGTGAATGAGATCCCAGTATTTTACACGTGGATATCCAGATGGAAGCTACGAAAATAAACGTCGGGGCATTAGCTGGCACCAGAGCTGAAGCATCTGGCACCAACTGCTTCAGTCTCTTACTGGATGATAGCTTCAGCCCCTAACCACTCCTATCCAAAACTGCTAGAAGACATACCTTTGTGCATCCCAGTCTGATGGCTGGTTGGTTTCCTCAAGGATGTCTATGATCAGGACATATTCAGTCACTTCAGGTGACAAGTTAGTCACATTTTGGGAAGGACGAATTTACAGAAGGTTGATAAAGGTATACTTTATACCAGACTTTATTCCCACTGCAAGTTCCCAACAGGCTCCTAAAGCCACATCCATACAGCCTATGCTGGCTTCATGTTTCTCCCTTCTGTTGTCCTATATCAGCCTTGAGAATGTAATGGTCTCTGTTAGCCGTAACAATCTGGAAGATAGGGCTGGCCAGAGCAGGAGAATTATGTTTTGTGAAAAAATTTTGGAAATTTGAGATCTGTTTCATTCTAATGCACAAAACCTCATCTGTGTACAAAAGAGTGGGAAAATACAGAAAATACAGAAAGAAAATACAGAAAATACAGAAAGACTAGCCTACTAACAGCCCAGTGGCTGCAGCACTGCGGGAATGCTGGTTAAGGAATTCAAAGCAGGACCTTGAAACCCAAGTGCTGCACGTCTGACTCAGACCTTTTGGTTTAAGGAGACAAATGTTTATTTTTCTCAGTCTCTCCTGTTGGGGCTGTTTCAGTGGTGCTCAATAATTTAGCACTTACTGGGGCAAGAAACTGACTCACTACTCTGAGTCATACACATGGGAGGGGAGAAGAGTTCAAGATTTGCAAACTGGGACTTTAACAGGTCTCACTATTGTGACTGAATGCCTGAACAACAAAACTGTTGTTTAACTGGTCTGGCCCTCTTTCTGTCCCACTAAAAATTATGTAAGAAGCTCTAGATCAGTAACTTCTGTTTCTAGCAAAAGAAATAAATATATCATCTGAGTCAAAACTACGACCAGCTATACTGAAAACACTGTGATCTCAAAGTATATTAAATTATATCAGGAAAAGAAAAACTAATTGTAGGATTGTGGAAAGACAAAGGAGCTGAAAATCTAGTTCTGTCTGTCCCCACAGGAGTGTTAAAGATGGCTCCAAAATGATGATTCAGCCCCACTCTATTCATTATAAAATAATCACAATAATGGAACAGCAGTGGTTACTATTTTCTCTTTTTAGTTTCTAAAATGAAAATAGTGCTCGAGATATTTGTGTAAAGTATATTTGCCGCATCTATATATATGTTTACTTAGTGAAGCATTATAATTTCTTAAAAATATACCCAAAAAGCATCATGGTAAGTGCCTCTGCCATAAGTAAAACACAAATTATAAAAAACAGATTTATTTTTTTTCACAGATGGGTTGCAGAAAAGGAATGGCAGAACAGGGTAAGACTGGAGGGGAGAAAAGTGCCTGTCAAGCAGGAGGGTGTCTATTTTGACATGACTTCTAAATGTAGAAACTGGATTTTAGCAGCAGATTCTTATATTTGGAGCTGTACAACTGAAGTTGTGGCAAGCAGAGAAAATAATTTATTCTAAGAATCCATACTCCTTCTCTTTACCAACTGGATTGTTGTCACATTCTCTACTCTTCATTTTCAAAAAGTCATCTGCAAGGGTTACTACTACTGATCTACTTTTCACTGTCCTTTTATAGGTCTTTAATTCATTCTCTTTGGTCAAATCTCAATAGTTTTGTTCTGTCTCTCAGTCTCCATGTCTCCTTTATGCAATCCTTACTCAATTTTCCTCCTTGTTAGCTTCAGTGTATTTTTAGCTATGGGACAGAGTGGAAGGAAAAGAGTCTAATCTGTGGGGCTCCCTAGTGCTGTGATCGCTATCTTGTGCGACTCTCATTTTAGATGTGATTCCTTCTTACACTGCTATTATACCTTTATTGTTTCTTCACAAGTATTTTTTTAAAAAATCTATCTAATCCTGCAGTTTCATTCCTCATTCTGAAATCTGCTCTCAGATGTCTTGTCATCAGTTTAAAATGTCACTTGTGCAGAATCAGACTCTTAATTAATAGTTGGTCAGAAATTTTACAGTGGGCTATTATGCCAAAAAGGAAAGTAGGGAAGGAAACAGTACTATGACGCCTATTTTTGTACCTGAATTGATTCTGATACCTATAGAAGCCAAATGACGTGGCATGTGTTAAAAATGAAAGGTTACTCTTCTTTGTTCTGGCATTATTTTGGTTATTGTGGCTTTAAGCCATGAAAGAATGTCCCTCTGCCAAGGGACTCTTCCATTTACGGCAGATGTCTACCTGATTTTGCAGCAGTCACTGGAAGTGAGATAAGAAGTTGACCCAGAGTGTTTTATACATATCTGCAGGATTTCGTAGGAAGCCAGGAAGACTGGGTAGCAGCCCAGGACACTGCAAACAAGCATATTTAAGCAGATTTATAAAAGGTTTCAGTGTTAGAGACTCCTTCTATTGCTGCATTCTTCTGGTTAAAGGGATATTAGGACATGTTTAATCCTCACAGAGAAGGTAGAGCTTGCATGGGTTGACTATGTATTAGTTACATAAGCAGTTTTGTCCTGATTTTGATATTTTTTTGTTACACCTAAAAGTATAGACTGACTTATGCATACCATCCACTCTATTTATTATTTAGATTTCTTTTCTGCATTATCTCCTACTTCAAATTGATTTTCCACATTTTATTTCTTTAGATGCTTGGTTTTTACCTCTACATCTTCTCCTTTGTGTTCATTTCCCATCCAATCACTTAATTCTACTAGGTGGAACACAAGCTTTACAATTTGAAATCAAGCTACCCCATCCACCATGTTCAAGTAGCTTCAGAATTAGAGAAAATTGATCAATCTATCTGTTTTCTTAGTGTGAAAGAACTATTGAAATTCTTCCTGATTCTTCTGAAAGATTGCCTTTCCAAAAAAGAGCTACAAAACCTGTAAAAGTTTGCTGCTTTTATGTATAGTAAATAAACAACCACACCACACAGTTGCAACCAGCTTTGGAAAGAAGATTCATCTAGTAATGGATGAAATCTGTCTCTCTGTTAATGTGTGCCTTATGCATCTGTGAGAATGTTCCTGTCTTTAGCTGGAGGGCTTTGTATAGAAAAATGATGCCAGGAAGACAAAGGTTTTATGATCCATCAGGGTCATTCCTCAGGATAAAGTATTTGGTAGTTAGCATATTGATACTGCATTGGAATTAAAGAAGGTTGACATGCCACTTTAATTGACACCATTTGTTTCTGTAATCACTAGTGATTCTACTGTCCAGATTGGTCTACTACTTCCTCAAACTCCATTAAAACACTTCCTTTCTGCAGCACAGGTAGTTTCTTCTCTGCTTTTCCTTCTTATGCTAAAGGCAATAGTCATTGGCAACTTACTATCTAAATAATGAATATAGAGGAGGATGGGCCCCAGCTCACTCAAGGCTTTAATGGTCTTTAAGTCAAACTATCTGTTTCCTTCACAAAAGCAGCACTCTTGTTATTGTCATTATGCCAATTAACCAAGGGTTCAACTTTCCTCCAGTGCTTGTGGGTAAAAGTGCCAAACCCATTTAGCAGCTGCCAAATATGCACAAACACAGAGAGCACAAATAAATACACAGGTGAATGATACTGGAGTACTGGAAACTCACCTGAGAAGCTGCAGATCAATGGCATAATATGAGGTTAGGGGGACTGTGAATCTCTCTTTAACGAAATGCTATTTGTGTTAATTTTAAAAAGGAAACCAATAGCTGGTATGTAATGATAGCTTTGTGAGGGATCCTAATGCCCCCCTTATATTCCACTCCTTTTATGCCTAATTCTTCTTCCTTAAGGAAAGTTCTTTGTATTACATCTGCCTTCCTTTATGTAAGAAGAGCTGGATACAATTCCTAAGTCAGGAAATTTCTAGGTCAGCTTTGCTTTACTTCTGTCAAGGAATAAATTGTGTCATCTGTATTCCAGTCGGTACACTAGTCTCTTTTGGTTTGAAGTGAACAAGGCTCCCCAGGCAACAGTTATTAGAAAGAGACTGGGCGGTACTCTTTCCATGTAACTTTACAACAGATGCCCCCAAAAAAGCCAACTTTGTCTTGAAAAAGAGTTCTAAATATGACTTGAGGATAATATATGTATGACAAGATTTGGGTCTTTAAGAAAATAAGGGAGTGGGCTGGATTTGAAAAATACTCCATCTCAAGTCCTAAATTACTATTCTAACATTGTAGTTATTTCTTTAGAACAGCCAATTTTATGAGACTTCCATTATACTAAACTTCTATTTTTGTTACCTGTAAAATTTATTGTTAGTCTACTGAACACTGTGTAATTACTCTGCAATTACAGTGATGTTAAAAATTGTAAACCAGGCAATTAACCTTATGACTACAGGAATGTGTAGTCAGTACAAGTAACAAAACATGTTAGTTCAGAATAATGACACTGCCATGTACTGAGTATGAAACTCATGGGATAATGACGAAGAATTCATTTCTGTAGTTAACCTCCCTGTTACACGAATTAGCTGCAATTACTGATATAAAAAATTGTATCCATTATATAATTACATAGCAGTTGAAGAAAAAAGATCTCATAAATTTAAGATTCAGGGACACACTCTTGCAACCTGATTTACTTAGTAAAGCCAATTAATCTCCTTCTATAGACAACAGAAAGAGAATCCCCTTCCTGAGAGCCTTTTTAGGACCTTGCCACAGTTTAGAAGACTGGGGCTCTATGTTTCTGTCTTAAAATTTCAGAGCAGACAGATAGGTGGACATGATGTGTACTATTTGCATATGTGCTGGTTTTGGCTGGGATAGTTAGTTTTCTTCATAGTAGCTGGTATGATGCTATGTTTTGGATTTGTGCTGAAAACAGTGTTGATAATACAGAGGTGTTTTTGTTATTGCTGAGCAGTGCTTACACAGAATCAAGGCCTTTTCTGCTTCTCGCATCACCCCACCGGCAAGTAGGCTGGATGTGCGCAAGAAGTTGGGAGGGGACACAGCTGGGACAGCTGACCCCAACTGACCAAAGGGATATTCCGTACCATATGACATCATGCTCAGCATATAAAGCTGGGGGAAGAAGAAGGGAGGGGGAGACATTTGGAGTGATGGCTTTTGTCTTCCCAAGTAACCATTATGTGTGATGGAGCCCTGCTTTCCTGGAGATGGATGCACACCTGCCTGCAGATGGGAAGTAGTGAATGGATTCCTTGTTGCTTTGCTTGCATGCACAGTTTTTACTTTACCTATTAAACTGTCTTTATCTCAACCCACAAGTTTTCTTACTTCTGCTCTTCCAGTTCTCTCCCCCTTCCCACTGTGGAGGAGTGAGTGAGCAGCTGTGTGGTGCTTAGTTGCTGGCTGGGGTTAAACCACAACAGCATAGTAAGACCAACAGCCCAGATCACAATGTGCTGACTGTTGGTTCAGTGCATTCACAGTAGATTTGTACTTTGATTTCTGAAGGACAAGTAACTTAGTCAAAGCTCTGCCTTGGCTTATCTGCCTGGCATGGAGACATCTCAGAGAAATGATGAATCTTCTCTTCTTCCTTTCACAAAAATGCAAAGCAGAATGAAAGGATATGTCTGGAAATTCCAGATGCATAGTAGTAGTAAAAGAGTCAGCTACTGACCCCTAGCTAAGTTATATGCTTCAGGAGATAAAAATTTTATTCATTTGGTATTAATTCCTTCTACTATTCCATGAAAAAAAAAAGCAACACAGAAAAGCTGAAAGAATTTCTCCCATGGCAGAGAAGTCAGATCTTGGAGCTTACAGTTGGATATGAGCCCTCTTGCAATGTGCATGGGTTCATGCCAGATCTAAGAAGTAACAGTACAAAGCTGTCAAGGGTTTCTTCAGGAAGTCTGGCCCACCCATTGCAGAGTAATGTTCTGTTATTATCAGTAAACTCTATATGGTGCTTTGCTTAAAAAATCTCTCTCCACTGTTTGAATAGAACTACTGATACTAGTACAGCACAACTGCAGCTGCTAGCATTTCTCCTCTGTTCCCAAGTCAAAATCTTCTCATAGATTAGGAAGTCGGGTGTGCTTTGTTAACCATAATTAGAAAGGTAAACTACAAACAAGTAATTATATTTTGTCTCCCTAAGTTCCCTCTGAAATTCTAATTTCTAGTTCAATTGCTAGTTTGAAGTATTCATGGCGTTACTATGTACTGTTGCACAGTTATCCTCCTTCATTTAATTAGCAGCTGCTTTCTAGTCATGAGTAAAGCTTTACTTTCGGTGATATAATTAATAAATAATATGTTCTTTTAAAATAAAACACAAATAACACCAAGTACTCTTAATCAGTAGAATGCAAACTATTTTCCAAAAGAACTGCCCTATTTTTCTTTTGAGGAAACTGAGGCACAGACTTGTGAAATGAATTCCCACAATTTTCAAGAATGGCAATAATAGCAAGTGGCAGATCCAAGAAGAGAAGCCTTTTCTCTTGAGTTCGGGGGCAATGCTTTGTTCACCAGTGTTAATTATAAAGGTATAATATAAAATACTCTGTTCAAAAGCAGGAGTAAGTGTATAAATCTTTGACAAGAAAAAATATTTAAGAAAAATAGAACTTTACGAAATCCTGAATCCTCCTTCTCTTGCCTATAGTCAATGATGGTAGCAACATGCAAAGACAGTCATTCACTTACATTAAGTACGCTGTGCTTTTGACAGCAAAAATTATTTGAAAGAGGTCTAATCCCTTAATAATCTAGGAACCTGAAGGAAATGAATATTTAATGTGGTCTCTTTCTAATCACAGTGGAGATCAGAGAAGGAAGAAGCTTTTCTGTTTTTCACAGACAAGAAACTCCTCAATCTTAAAATTCCTTTAAACTTTTTCTACTAATCCCTACCAATCACAAAACAGATCACTGAAAACAACCTCTAACAAAGATATTTAGTCTCTTCATGTTATGGACTTCCACCGGGTCTCTTTAAAATATGTAAGTAAAAAAGAAAGGAGCCCATTATACACTAATTTAATAACTGCTAATGGCAGAAAGCCCATGAGGGTTAATTAGTTAGATGGATATGTAGGATTAAGCACAGATAGAATAAAAGAGTGGTAAATTTGAAAATATAACCAAAGGTGTCATGAGGTGTACATAGTCCCCTGGAGATAAAAGTTAATAGGAAAAAAAGTAGGAAATTGGACTTGGGAATTATGAGAGAGAAGACAAAAGGGAAAGGCAGGCCACAAACTCTTAAGCTACATAGGTAATTAAAACAATATTGTGTGAAGTATGTCAGAGGAAGCACAGTCCCAGAAACACACTAGTAAGAAGTAGTAAGAAATTACTGCATTAAAAGCCAAAGATTTAGGAGAATAAATGCAAAGAAGATAGCTTGCCAGGAGGGATTCTGTGGAACAAACAACTTCAGTTGAATGCAAAGTCAGAAACTGTATATAAAAATGGCTACAGAAAACTCAAAGACAACTGTATTAATATTTTAAAGGATATAACTTGATTTTGGACTTACTAGAATTGTATTTTTGGTAAAATGGGTAAAATAAGCACTGCTTCCTGGAAGAACTGAAGAGAATGGGAAATAATTAAGTTAAAGTTCAGAAGTAAAAAAATGTAGATGAGAAGTACTTTGAAATTTTACTTACTCTGGGACACTTGGAGGGAAGTACACAGGCTAACTAACAGTCACTGAAGTTCTTTAATGAATGACTTAAAATAACATCCTTGACTTGGAAGATATTTGAAAACTGATAGGCCAAAGATTATGCCCCCAAAATACAGGTCCTTAGAGAAGGCCTAAAGTATTTTAGCTTTGGCAAGGTCCCTGTGTAGAAGGGTTAAGGTAAGCAGATGGGGACTTTAACACACCTTTATTCTAGATAAGCACTGCTTCGCTTTATGAAACTTGTTCAGCTATGAAGTAGTCTTTTCATTACCTTGAAAAGCACGCATTAGCCCTTTGCGCAAGTTGAAATGAGCTCAAGTCTTCTGGGGGTCTGCAATGGAAAATCCCATCTAGAGAAAGTTAAGTCGAAGTTCCTTCCATAGAAAACTAAAGACCTGAAACTTATGAATGGAACCTTCAAAAAGGAAGAAGACACTCAAAGACATGGTTAATTGTGACACTGAACTATGGGGATGCTGGAGAAAAGACATAAACCGGTGAGAACAGAAGATGAAAGATTGGAGGAAAGCAAATGGTTGTATTTGGAGGTAGGATATTACAGGAAGGTTTGTGACACAGCACAGATGGCCTGGAGAAGAATACATATGAGACAAATGAGAAAGAAAAACTGAAGAAAATGAAGTTCTTGAGATAGCAGCGGCAACTGAGCCACTTCAAAATCAGAATAAGAAAGGAGAAAGGTAAAGAAAGGACAAAAAGGGCACAAGTATTAGATTCCATCTGCTTGGCATAGGCCATGCCTTCTCCTTAAGAAGCCATCTCCCACTGTGAGTATGCAGTCTCTTTTCCCAGTCTACTCTCACAGAATTGTTTCAGTGGCAAAGGGAATGCCTCTTTTCAAACTTACCATGCCTTGGAGCTCAGCAGCTAGGAGGCAATACAGAATTTCTTACCTTGCCCTCTTGTAAAGCCACAGCAGTTCACAGATTCTGATTGACTTTATTTTAGTTTCATAGCAGGACCTAAGATAAACAGCGCATCAGCTGTTCAAGGATGTGCTGGGCTTCTTGCTTGTTTTCATATGTTATATTGATTAAAACAGCAGGAGCAGCCTCCCAGCACAGCCCCTTCAGTCAACTGCTCAACGTAGTAATGACTTGAAATATATGGATTACTGGCCAAGAAAATACATACCATGGATGGCAGATGAAGAGAAATTATATTTAATAATTTTCAAATACATTTTCTCTCCCTTTCCTACTGCCTTTTCTGTTCTGTTCTAGGCCATTGTACTATGCAGCTCATGTGATTATCTGATTAACTAGCACAAGCAAACTTGGTGCTTGCCTTCTATTTCTTTTAATTCTCAGAGCAAATACAAGTGGTTTTGAAGTAAATAAATCATTGCTTTTATTCTTCAAAATAAGCTAAGGCTTGCAGACACTTATTTACCTCTTCTCCTGTTTGCCCAGGGATAAAAAAGGCAACTTGGGACAGTCCTCTGATGGACAAGTCATTAGAAGTCCAGTAGGAGACAGAGGAAAAAGTTAGTCTAATTTAAGAAGTAATTTCCATATCTTTATTACTGCACTGTGATAAAAATGTGTAGATACTGAAAAGAAGCTGTTCAAAGAGGCAGTGGAAAGACTATCAACAGAAATAAGTAAATCATGGAAAAGAACACTCACACTTTTCATAAAAAAACCCTTTTCTTAAGAAGATATGACAACTGGAAAACATCAACCTTGTAAACTTCTGAACACTGAATAACTTTCTTAAGTCTAAGATTTAGTTGTTTGAAAGCTCTTTTCCAGCCAGCTGGAAGGGACTACCTTACCTCTCTCCCTAGAGTCCCACTTCTTGTTCACTTTTGCTGTGTCACTTTTGATTTATCACCTGCTAAAATGGTGGAAGAATAGAATGCAGTTCCTGAGGCCAGAATCAATACATGTTTCATGCTGAGTGGCAATAGAGTAAAACTTTGGGGAACAAATGTCTCCAAAAATGTTTGTGTTGGAATGGTTTGCTTATTGTGAAGTACATTTTAATCTTTAAAATGGGGTTTTGCTAAATGCATAGAAAAACTGTAGTAAAAATTTGTATAAGATAGCAAAACAATTTTTAAAATCAGAGAGATTTTAAGAAACCTATAATATAGAAGGAAAATATTGTGTGGGTGTTTTTAGGAAACATTTTCAACTATTTTATTTGTATCTGTAGTTAAGCTATGAGAACCATAGATGTGTTTTTTGATGAAAGCTTTATAGGGGTTACTGTCATAAAAGTACAGCAAAAGTACAAAACACAAAATCCCCCTTCACTGATTTTCCTCCCATAACTTGCAATACCATACCTTTTCTGGGCCAACACCTCCAGGGACTCTCCATTAGCAGCAATATCAAGATTCAATGTCCCTACCTCTATTATGCACTCTGCTCCAATTAAGCCTTCTCCTATCTTTGCACTTCAGTAAAAATGGAAGCCACTACATCATTTAATGTTTTTTGCCTCAGTGACATTTCTTCTGTGTAATGCCATCTACAGAGTTCCTACATGTTTCCCTTGTCTTTCCCTCATCTTTTACATATGCAATACAGTCTGAAAACTCTTTGTAAGAACTATTCTCCTTGGATCATATCTGAGTCAAACTGGAGAATGGTTTCAGTTCGTCTTTCAGCTACATGAACTCTTTATCTATATTGGTTAACTTGCTTTCCCAACCAATTCTTTACATATGAAATGAAATAAAACCATTCCAGTATTGTTCCCTTTCTTTTTGTCTTCTTCTGTGGGTTACCTTCATTGTGTGTTTCCAGATCACAAGAATTTTAGAAGAGTGGTCTTTATATTTTTGTAAGTAGTACTGGGCATACTAGAAGCTCTTATAAATTAATAAAAAGGAAATAGAAGTTCAATCTTTTTACACAACTGAGAATATATAACCATATGTTTTAATTCCTTCTCCAGAGAGATAGGGAGAAACTAGGATTGAACTAAATGTCATTAAAGTCTCAGTGGATTTATTTGCCAGAATGTATCCTTGTATGTGTACATATATGCATATATGTATGTTTCCCATACAGTTCTACCCAGATGTAGTATTTGAAGTGAAATAGAAATCCATATGCTAGTTTCTAAATTACAGGAGATTTCACAGACAAATTGATATCTAAAGCCCTGATAGAGGTGAACCATTATGATGTACACTCATAGAAGGATCCCGTTTGAGCAAGAACTGAAGAGGAGCTACAGTTACATTAGCTTTTCTATGTACTATCCTATAGCATTTGACAGTCACAGAGAAAGCTCAAGACATTCCAAATTTAGAGGACAGACTGAAGCAGGGAAGCAAATCAAATTGCAAAGCATCTTTTTATTCCTGAAACTTTACTTCTTCTAGTTTTAAATAAACTCCTTGAATAGAAAAGCTCCTTAGTGGGCTGAATATCATCCCTGTCAGAAAATCTGTGAAGCCTGTGCTCTCTAAAAGGCACTGCATGGATGATAAAAATGAATCATGGAAAAAAAAAGTCTTTACATGCAAGCAGCAGAAAGCATGACTATTTTAATTTCTAAAGCAGAACTTACAAAGTATCTTAACAAAAAAATCCATAAAATGTACTATCTATTTAATTCGAAAGCTCTGTGCTAAGAAACTTATTTAAGAATAAAGACTTTTAATAAGCAAGGTCTTTGTTTTTGAAGTGCGCAGTCTAACCATCCTAAATCTCAATGTATTACATAAATTCTCATGTAATTCTCATATTACATTCTCATCTGCTGATGTTCGCATGTTTCAAAGGCCATGCCAGAGTATTACTTCTCAATCAGCTGGGTATAGTATGTCTGTTGTAGACCAAAGGACATTTTTAAGGTCAACAATAGACTAAGGGAGGCCAGAAATCTAATCTTAAATCATAACCTGCTTTGTGCGGCTAATGGTGAAAGGATCCTTTAAAATTCTTGAAAATAAAATCAAGTTCCTCAGTAGTATTTACTTTTCAATCCAAAACCCCAAAATGGGCTCAATTTTCAGTTCTGTTTTTTTGAGGTATGACAAAAACCTCATTCATTTCAAGAAAGATGGTAGTCCAGGATGTTAAAAATGTGATTTACCTAGTGAATTTAGCTCTTACCTTGAAATTCAACATGATGGATGTCTTAAAAGACTCATAGCTTTTGGAAGGATGCTTCAGTTTGGGGCAGGAAAGCTCAGGACTCCATCATAAAATAGTCTTATAATTTGGATAAATGTTTGGATCATAGCTGTCATAGAACAGGCAACTGGTTCTACTTCATTGATCATATATTACTGCAAAGAAAGATGGATAGATGCAATTTTGAAAATTAATATTATGCCATATGTTCAGCTACCTATGGCAGAATAAAGAGGAAAAAACCCCTTCCAAATGTATAGAACTTGTAAATTAGTCCTTCTCCAAAAAACTGTTACTGCATTTGGAATAGAATATGGAAATAGATGGCATAATATATATTTTGTTGCTAGTTTAATGCTTCAGAGTCTGATTCTAAGTGATATTAAATAGTCACCATATACTCATGACACCAAAGAGAACCAGAAATTCATTCCCCACATTTGATTTTATTACAGTCAAAAGAACATGTACCCATGAAAAATAGCTGAGTTCCTTTTGAAATTATAGTCTGTTAAAGAAAATCTAGAGCCAGAAATCTATCTGTCAAATTTAATACAATAGCACATGATTATTACTTTAGCTAATGCATTTCAGGTTGCCACAGCCAGTTAATACAAATATTCCCAGTGCCAAGACTACCATGTTTTACATAGTCAATGTTTTATTTACCTGCAAGGGGGGAAGAGGAAGAAAGAACAAAAAGCATAGAACGGAATTCATGTTTTTTCACATAGAGAAAAAATCTTATTAAGATATTGACATATAAAGAATTCATTAGTAAAAATGAACACCATGTATAAATACTCAAAATCTTAAAAAACTAACAAGGTAAAGACTTTGAGATAAAGTGTGTGTGGCATAATGCGGATGGCAGCAATATGGAGACCAGGAGTGGTGGGGTGAATCTGTTGCTACAGTTTGCCTGGGAAAATTGAACTAAGTTGTTCAATGTTATTTTCCCTATTCTATCCTTTTTGACAATTTCAACTAGTTCTTATCTTACATATATAATATACAAGTTATTATGCATGAATTTTATTCTCTGACTGAATTAATTAAAATTGACGAGGGCTGCAACGACTCTTTATACTGAAATTTTATGATTCTGATGCTGATTCATTGTCCTGAAAATACATAGTTTTCCCAGTCTTTCAGTCAAAATACCTTCATTGTATGTAATTTAGTCTTGCTTTATTCACATGATTCTGCAATCTGGTTGAATGTAGTATGTTTTCCAGCTAACGTAAGACATTGCTGATAACATTGAGTAATACGTGACCAGTTTGATTTATATACCCTCTTATCTTTCAAGATATAGGAAAAAAAGAAAGTTCGTTTGATACTGCTAATAATATATAAATCCTTGAGCATTGTTTCTAACTTGGACATAAAGCCTATGTATTGAGCCAATATTCTGATGCACACTTACAAAGCTAAATAAAAGTAGAACTGTAAAGTTCCCTGATCATCCAAAGATCCCAAAGAATGCTCTAAAATAGAATTATTCTTCATTCTCAGATAAATCTACACTGGTTATTTACCCAGAGTGACAAAGCTAGTCTGAAGAACCAATTCTGGGTGACCTTTGCCTCATTTGTATCTCTTAATTCCAATGCTGTACTTCAGTGATTGGATTCTGAAAAATAATTGTTTATAAAGATTTCTTTTATCTGATATACAGCATTTGGAGTTTAAATTAGGCTAACAATCTTTAAAGATAATAAAGGTTTCCAGTAGTGGTTTCCAATTGGTATGTTTCAACATCTAGCCAATTATCTTCGGTTCTCTTATACAAAATGGAAAAAACACAGAGTTTTTTAATTTATATGACAATATCTCTTTTTTAATTTTTTTATAAAACCTGGAAATCTGAAAAAGAAATATTTATAATTTTCTGGAAATAAAAAATGATTTTTTTACTCACACACTTGCAAATTAAAAATCTTTTTTTCCCCTGCAGCTTTTGGCTTTTTTAATGTTTTCTCAGTAAAAATAAAAAGAAAAGAAATCTTTTTTTTATAAAAGCAGGTAACTTTCAACCAGTTGAAAAAACAGAATCTACCATTGAAACAAGTTCCTTAGTAGAAATTTTTCAGTCAAACTAAGGACATGACATTCTCCAGGTCTCTTACCCCACACTTATCAGATGCACTGAATTGATTAAAATAATTCCAAAGAAAATAGAACAATGGCATTGATAATGTACATCTTTTTTCTTCAACTACAACTACCTAACCAGGAGCTGCTGCATTGATCTCTCAAGCCCAGGTGATGAGGACAAAAAGTCTCAGTAAAAAACCCTATTCAGTGAGAGTCTGTCTCTCTTGAGCTATTTCCCCAGGGTCAAAAAGGCATTTTATCTAAATGAATGCAAATGATTACACTACATATTGCAAAAAATCATTCAGGGTTCCTTTTATTAAATTTGAACTGGTCACTTATGACTGCTCTGATGGTGCTTTCTTAAGAGAATAATCTCAAGATATTATCGTTGGTCGGGGAAACTTCCAAGTCTACCTTTCCTTTCCCTTCTTACCATTGTAGTAGTAGTAGTCTATTTTTACTAAATTTATTTAGTAAAATTTAGTAAATATTTACTAAATATTGAGATGAGTATTAAATATGTTAATTCTTCTCAGTGAATAAAATCATGGATTATACAGATTATGTTTCTTGCTTCTTCACGTGACATTTAGGGACATGAAATAAAGCCCCCAAATAAAATTGATTTATTTCTGAAAATGATAGTATGTAATCCAAAATTAATTTTAATTTCAGTCTGGATTAAACATATCACTGAAATTTAATGTGAGGTTATTAAAAGCTTTGATCATCATTTTGACAGTAACCGCTGATATACTGGGACAGGAGAATTCAGGTCAGGCTGACTTTTTTTAACATTGAATCTAATATATTTTTACCCAAAATGGAAAAAAGGATGAAAAATGTTTAGACCCAATCTAGAGTTTGGATGAAAGTATGCTTTTCCAAAAAATCTAAAGACATTTCTATAAGATTTAAAGAAGCAATGAAAAAAAAAATTAAAATAACCATATACACATAGTATAACAACATCATAACAACATAGAAAAATAATGTGAAATTTCAAAATGGTCATTTTAATTTCTACGTGACACAAATGAATAATCAATCTCAGCCTGGGCCATAGCTAAATGAGACATTTTTGCGTCCTTTAGGCTATATCTATACTCTCGTGATCTACTTCAGGGAATTAATTGGCTCCAGCCAATTAATCTGGAGCAGCAGGCATCCACTCCATTCATGGCTAGGCCCTTCTGAAACCAATTTGCTACATCTACACTGCATAGCACTTGGAGTATTGCTGACTGAGAACATATTCTGGAAGCTACTGTGCCTACCTTGAGGGAGGTGATTCTGCCCCTCTACTCTGCTCTGGTGAGACCCCACCTGGAATACTGCATCCAGCTCTGGGGTCCTCAGTACAAGAAGGACATGGACCTGTTGGAGAGGGTCCAGAGGAGCATCACAAAAATGATCAGAGGGATGGAACACCTCTGCTGTGAGGAAAGGCTGAAAGAGTTGGGCTTGTTCAGCCTGGAGAAGAGAAGGCTGCGGGGACACCTTATTGCAGCCTTTCAGTACTTAAAGGGGGCTTATAAGAAAGATGGGGACAGACTTTTTAGCAGGGCCAATAGCGATAGGACAAAGGGTAATGGTTTTAAACTAAAAGGGGTTAGATTCAGACTAGACATAAGGAAGAATTTTTTTACAATGAGGGTAGTGAAACCCTGGAATGAGTTGCCCAGAGATGTAGTAGTATGCCAGTAGATGCCCCATCCTTGGAAACATTCAAGGACAGACTGGATGGGGCTCTGAGAAACCTGATCTAGTTGTAGATGTCCCTGACAATTGCAGGGGGGTTGGGCTAGATGACATTTAAAGGTCCCTTCCATCCCAAAGCATTCTGTGATTCTACTTAATCCAAACATCCTTCAGCATGCCGCACTAACCATCTGTCTGCCCTCATGTGCCACATGCCTGCACCATCAAGCTTCGAAAACAGCTGTATGGAGCCAAACTCTGCTCAGAGGTCCTGGAGGCAGACTGCACCTCCAGCTGCCACTGCTGCATTCCCTGTGTAACAAGTATTACCATCCTGTCAGGTCTGCCACTGGGTCAGCCTTGTCCTCCTACAACCAAGGTCAGTCTTAGATATAGGACATCAATGATTCAGCTTTCTCTTTCAAAAATACCTTTGAAGAACAAATGAAGAATGCAGTTGCTGGTTATGTGTGGAGACACACTATGTTGCACTGTGGCTCAAGGAGCCCAAACTTGGACGCAGAACTCCAGGCATGGTCTTCTCAATTGCTGAGTAGAAGGATCACTTCTGTGGACTTCCTGGTTTTCTTTGCTGCCAGGGTGCACTGCTGGCTCTCATTCAGTTTGCTGTCTGCGGGAACACTTATGTCCTTTTCTTCAGAGCTGTTTCAGACAGTCAGTCCCAGACTGCACAGTTTCTGTGCAGGGTTATTTCTCCCCAGCAGCAGGACTTTGGATTTGCTTTTGATGAACTTTTTGAAGTTCCTGTCAGTCCATTTTTTCAGCTTGCCCATGTCACTCTGAATAGCAGCTGCTCCCTCCAACTTGCTGTGACCCACAAACTTGCTGAAAATACAGTCCATCCCATCATCCAGATCATTAACGATGACAGTCACAGTATTGATTCCTGAGGGTAATCCCAGTGAGGTCACAGGTCAGCAGCTGTGCCAGACTGCCAGTTCCTTGTTTGTTCCATAAGCTATGAACATTAGCATACAGCTGTTTGAAATCAGTCCTGAATCATGCTGCTTTTACAAGGGATGTGTGAAAGTCTGCCTGTTCTGCTGTCCCCCAAGACAGAGCTGCTCTGTCCCTTGTTCCCTTACTCCTCTTCATGTTATGGTAACCATTCCCTGGTTTATCTAGTTTGAAGTCCTCCTCACTAGGTTAGTAAGCCTGTTTGCTCACTAAATTGGCTACTGAGTAGTCCTTGCTCCTTGAAGAGTCTGCCTGCAACACCAGCTGTGCAGCCTGATGTTGACCCACTGGATATGCCTACTTCCATTTGAACTTTTCCCCTCACCAAGATTCTTAAGAGCACCACCAGGCCACCTGCTCTTCACCTCACTCTTAGAGCTCTGCAGTCACTCTAGATGGACTTCAAGTTAACCCTGGCAGCATTGCTGGTACCCACACAAAAGAGCAGCAAAGGTAACAAGATTTGCCAAGCCTCACTAGTATTTCTGCAACTTCCCTGATCCTGGTCCCTAGCAAACAGCAAACCTGCTGAGACATAAGGTGGAGCCTGCGGGTGCATGGTCCCCTACAGCAGGGAATCTCCAAAAACCATCACTTACCTTTTTTCCTTTGTGCAGGAACCAGAAACCAGCCCCTTGTGCTGCAACACCCAGAATCCCAAGGTGCCCTAAGCATCTCCTAGCCAGGCTAGGAGTAGAGCCCAGAGCTGCCATGTGCACTGTGAGCACCAACCGCGTAATGGTGCCCTGTATGGACCTTGCCCTGCCACGTGAACCCCAAGAGCTGTGCCACCTGCCTCCCTCATGCACCACATTTTCTACGTAGCCCCAACAGCCACACAACTGACACCCTTGCCAGCAGCGTCCAGGTGGTGGCTCTTTTCTTCCGAGCCTACCCCCTTGCTGCTTGCAGCTGCCCCCACCTTTCCTCCCTGTGGGCGGCAGCCCACTGGAGCTGTTCCTGAGTGGCCATAGCCTCGGGGCAACATGGAGGAGACTCACAAGGGAGCTTCTAACAACTGCTGAGGTGTGCTGCCCCAAACACTGGACATGCAAAGTCCTTAGGAACCAGCCTCATACCAGGTGGAGACTGTGGCAAGAGAGGGCTGGAGAAGACAGGCTACTGTGGATGGGCTTGTGAGGGGCAGCTGGTACTGGTTCCTGCCCCTTGTGTGCCACACACCTTCCAGGTATGAGCAGGCTGGTGGGTGGTCCATCTGGGGCTGTTCCTAGCTACCTTGTGAGCCTGTCGCACCTCTTCTGTGCCAGGCAGGAGCTCCTGACTTGTTGAGGAAATGACGCTTCTGTGGAGCAGTGGTGTTGGATAAGGCTCTTGGCTTTTTTCTACCTGAATCCTTGGCCCACCTTAGTGCATGAGTATAGGTTGGCTCCTGTCTGCCCCATGGCACCACTGGGAGCACAGACGCCTGCCCCCTCTCTCTGCTGGGGTGCCACCATGGCCAGCTGTCTCCCCCCAGTCATGACTGAGCAGCCTCCAGGCTGCTGGGAAAAGCCACCCTGTGTGGCATCTTCCTAGATTTTCTGGGGAAAGGGAGATTTTTGTGCTACCCTGTGAAATCACAGAGATGCAAGAAAAAGGGAACTACAAGGGTGAAAGAAGGAAAAACATGAGAAGGTTTCTTGGGAGGGGGTGTGTAATTGCTACTTTACTAAGGAATGTGTAAGACCAGAAGGCTTGTTTCCTGGTGCTTCTGCGTGTTGATTCTGAGATTGCAAGAGGGAGTAGGGGGGAACAAACTCTGTTTTGTCACTCCATGCAATGACATTTTTGAAAAGTCATTTATTTTCTTCACTAGTAGCTGCCCTTATGAAACGATGATTGTTCTGTTGTTGAATCTGCCAGTTTAAATTTTATACATCTAGTCCAGCAAAGGATTTCATTTTTAGACGGAAGTGTCTAGGCACTCACTGGTCTTACCTGTGAGTGTCTGTTGTTCAGTATCTTACAGAGACAGGGACAGCAGCTATTTTTTTTATTTTTTTTTAACATGGCACACTTTCATTTTGCTGGCAGAAGTCCGATCTTCTGGGCCCTATTAGGTTCTCACCTCTGGAGAAACTTGCTTGAATCCTCAGTCATCACCATCTCAAGAACAAAGTGAAAGGACTATTGAAGTGACCTGACTTAGTCTGAGGATTTGTCAGCAGCTGAAAGGGACACCTGTTCTCTCAGGTCTTGGTCACTAACAGTGTCAAAGGCCAAAAACCTGTTTGTAACAATTATCTTGTTTTCATATACAGTATATTCCAATTTGGATATAACTTCATCATTTAACCTTACAAATTATGTTCTGCATTTCAGTCTCTCACAGAGTTTTCAAAGTAGTTTTTGTGACATTAATGATTGTATGCTATGAGTGACAGTGCTATTACAAGCTTTACTATATTCAGGGTATATATGCATATATATTAACTTAGTATAACACCATTCCCTTAATTTGCAAAACCTCACGTAGCCCTCCCCATCTCCATTTCAAAAGTCTATTGATTTTATACTGGAAAATCCAGTTGGTTTAGTTTAGAAAAGCTTGCTTGGATTAAAAAAAGATATTTGTTTGGCATATGTTCTTGTCCCAAAACTATTGAAGCATTATGTTAGCAGCACAGTTCTTATTTATCTATTCTTATATCCATTTTATTTATCTTACTTATCCATTTTTTTCTGATTTATTCATTTTTCTTAATTATCCTTTTTTTTATTAATGCTGATGCTGTTTGTCTTGATAACAAAAAAGAGCATCTCCAGAATGGTCAGATAGAAAGGAAGAAAAATGAAGATGTTTTAAAAGGAGCACAGAAGTTTAACACCTCAGTAGAGTGGGGACCTGTACTGGTTTGGGCTGGGATGGAGTTAATGTATGGGATGGAGTAGCTTGTATGGGGCTATGTTTGAATTTGTGATGAAAACAGTGTTCATAACATACCAGCGTTTTAGCTATTGCTGAGCAGTACTTGCACAGAGTCAAGGCCTTTTCTGCTTCGCATATCACCCCACCAACGAGTAGGCTGGGTGTGCACAAGAAGTTGGGAGGGGACACAGCCAGGATAGCTGACCCCAGCAGACCAAAGGGTTATCCCATATCATATGATGTCATTCTCAGCAATAAAAGCCAGGGGAAAGAAGGAGGAAGGGACATTCAGAGTTACAGCATTTGTCTTCCCAAGTAACTGTTACACATTGATGAAACCCTGCTTTCTTGGAAATGGCTAAACATCCGTCTGCTGATGGGAAGTAATGAATGAATCCCTGATTTTGCTTTGCTTACTTGTGCAGCTTCTGCTTTACCTATTAAACTGTCCTTATCTCAACCCACAAGTTTTCTCACTTTTACCCTTCTGATTCTCTTCCCCATCCCACTGTGGGGAGTGAGCAAGTAGCTGTGTGGTGCTTAGCTGCCTACTGGGGTTAACCCAAAACAGGAGTTGTTTTAAAAGGAGCACAGGAGTTTAACACCTCACTAAACTGTGGAATCAGTACAAGACTGGACCTGAGAATACTAAAGCAAGTTCTTCCTAAAAATGATGAGTAGTGAAATACCTAATACTGATATATAAATGGTCATTTTTATGTTTCAAAGTTAACAAGCAATAAAATGAATGAGGCAGTTTAAGTCTTGCAGAGACTGCAGTAGATTATCAGCAGAATTTGAATTAAAAAAATCTGTGTATTAAAATATGTAATATATCTATTATGCATTCTGCAGGTGTTCTTCAAAACAGGAAAGCTATCAACATACTTGCTATGTTCTGAACTATTATTCTTAGTGTGAATCATGAATACTGTGATTAAGTATCTTGCCAACAACTTGAAAAATATGCAGGCCTGTTTACATCTTACAAATAGAGATCTTTTTTCCTCTCTTCATCAGTTCAGTTGAACTGCAAGATTTGATTTTATGGATCTGTAGTTTACCAGAATCTAAAGTATTACGTAAGAATTTTGTTCCATTTTTGCCAATGTCTCTGGCTAAAGATCCAGGTTATCTTCATTAGAATTCCTGGTAGGATTTTTTCATAAAATACTCCATAACAAGAAAATTTCAAAATGAAGTGTTCTTTGGAGACCTCATAGTCTCCAAGCCCTCATTAAATTCCCATTTATACAATATGCTTCCCAGCCACCAGGGTCACTTTGCTGTGAAGGTACAGCACAAAGGGAAAGCAGTAAATCTCAGTGAATATTTCACAACCCTCTCTGGCAATTAAAGTTTCAAATGGCATCTTCTCTGCCTAGCCAATAAAACGAGACTCAGAAGGCAACTGCAGGACAGCCCAGATAAAATGAGCCAACTGCTGTCCCATATTATTCCACATTGAAAGAAAAAGCACATACTAAACTGAAAGACAATATATGTTATTATGGCACCCAACTGTGTAGCAACAAAAAGTTCTATGGAGTTCTATTGGCTAATAGGGCAAAATACTTTTAGGAACTAATTTCAAATATACTGAATTTCTTTATCTTCTAAGCATTCAGAGAATGACAATCCATTTTCTTTCTGTCTTTTTGAGAAATGCAGTCTGTTGCTGAGGATCCTCTCTCTTACTATGAAAGGCCATCATTGAATTCAGTCTGGACAATCTCTTCAGTGCTTCCATTTTCCATTAACCTGGGAACAGGATTATCTGATATTTCCAGCCAATTTTAGAAGTTTTCAATCCACTGATCATGCTAACAGTTTTTGCAGGAACATCATAAGTGACGTTAGAGTCTCAGAAGCTAGAGGGCTGAGGTTTTTTTGGAAAAGCACTTTTGCTCCTTGCATTTCTGATTCTTAAAAAATCTACAGAGAACTGTGTCAATGCATCTCTGTGTTTCAGTGCAGAAGCAAGATAGCCCAACATTGTATCCAAGAATTTTGTATCCTGATACTTTTCAAATACTAGCTAATTCTCATATCTTCTGTGAAACCTAGAGACATTTTAAAGTACCTTTTGAAAAACAGGGAAACTAGGGTGGAAATTCTGGAAGTGGTTCAGCAAGTGTAGAAAAAGGAGTCACTATCACATATAGGTGGATGAATATATGAAAGATGCAAAAATCTTAACTTTATTACACAAAAATGGTAAAGCCACAGGTGAACTCTTAAGGTGCTAGTGATGACAATCCACCTGTTATTTATTCCAGATATGGTATTAGTTATTTCTTATTTAGAGACCATTTATTAACTCCTGTCACTGAATATTATCTTGCTACAACAGTAGTCCATATGAATTAGTAAAAACAGTTATTTATCAAGTGAGAACTTGAGGAAGTCAAGAAGTTCAAAATTTGCCTATTTAGAAAAATAAGTGATCAAGTAAGGCAGTCCCAAAATTAGCTGCATGTGTCTTGACAGGCTTAACAGAACTTAAAAGTAATGATCACTGATATATGAAGAGAGGAAATGTTAAGAGTTATTAAATATTCTATAGCGATTGTTCCTGTGATGGCCCACTTGCAAATTGTGTATCTCCTGTCATAAACTTGTCTATTTAAGGAAATCCATTGAATCCTCAAGGCATGTTAAATTTAAAAGGTTAAATGAAAATTCAGTTTTCAGCAATTATTTTTGATAGTAATATTGTATTCCAGAGTTTCCTAGCTTTCTTTAATGTGTTGCTTGATTGTGTAATAAGGTATCACTCTTTGGAATGGCACAACCCCATTATTTTCCTAACACCACCAAGATTATGAAATAGTCAGTAAAGCACTATCAGATAGTGCATGCTATTAGCTTCACATACATGATTCATTTCATATATATGTGCTCCTAGCAGTGATGATTGTAGCCATATTTTTGGAAAAGCAACCAAGCACTTACATTAAAAATCAATAAACAGTGTCATGAAGTGGTATTTTTCATGCAATCTTTATGACCACAAGCACCTTTAAATCCTTTGAAGATCCATTTTAGAGTCAACATACTCTTTCCCTCTCCCTGCCACAAACTTTGAAAAAAACCTGAAGAAGCAAAAGGGGACAGGCAGAAGAAAAGGAAGCACATATTCCCATAAAAGATATTCTAGTTTTTACCATCTTGTCTCAAAGGATTAATGATGCATACTAATAAGTGTAATACATATCTATGTATCTTTGAAACACCAGAGATAACATATACCCTTGAATTTACTCTGTGTTTCAAACTCCATGACAAAGACATGCTGCAGAGACCAGATGTGTGCTGGGTCCCAGCTGCAGTGGACCCCAGTGAGTGATAGAGGCTTAAATGTCATGAAAAATGAGTCTTTTTCTTCATCCAGTAAATCTGCAGAGAATGTTGAAAAACACCGTTCCAAAAATTGTGAAACAAACAAAAAAAGTGCTGAAACAGACAGGATATTTCTCAGTAGAGATAACGAAGGATTTCTTTTAAAATTATGCTTCAAACGGTGAAGTTTCACTCATCTGCATACCATGACTCAGAAAGTCCAGTAGACTCTGAACTGCCAACACTTGCTGAACCACCAGACACAAGGAATTCAGGAGACAAATTTAAATATGGAAGTCAAACCACAGTAGTTTAGCATTCTTTACTTGCAAGATTATTTAAACTGGTTTGACCCTTAATTGTTGAAAAACTTATTACTGCTTCTAGTTGTGAAAAAATTGGAAAAATTTGGTAAAAATTAGAAAATATTATTTTACTTCATTTTAACCCAAAAAGGCATAGGCTTCAAGGGCATCTGCGAGCCAAGTGGCAGGCTGACACATATGCAGGGACTATTCCTCAGTTGTGTTTCTTTGTGCCCTTTCTTTATGTAATGTCACTGACTACATGGATGCTCCAGAGCAAAGTAGGAGCTAATTAAGCGCTCATCAAATGTTCCTAGGGCAGACCTTTCTCTACCTCATTCCAGCAGCATGCTGGTGTGATGTATTAGAGGATAATAAATATGCTAGGGAACAGCATTATTTGGAAAGAACGCAGCTAAGTTTGTTCTGGTGGTGTTGCATTAACCATTTATTGACACTTACATATTAACTTTCATTTACTTAATTTGGGTTTTTTTCTTGTGCACTGGACTTTTACAATAACCTCTTCACGTGTTCGATTCAGCAGCTTTTGGATTCTTAGAGCTCAGGGAAATATGTCAGAAAAGACTCCTAAGGAGTATTTTTGTTCTTCTTTAGTTTTCTTGGTATAGAATATGGAAAAACTTTCTGGCAAAAATCATCTCCTCTTTGAAGGTGGAAAAACACATTTAGTCTGACACTATAGAGTCCTGTGCTCTTGCAATATCTCAAGTTTATTTTAACAGTTAGACCAGGAAATTTTTTTTCAACCCTTTTTTCCCCAATCCTCGGACCTTTGACAAGCAAGACTCTAGAATTTGCTTTACTTCTCTGTTCCCCAGTGGTAGTTCCTATGATAAATTAACCGATCTAAATTTCCTTACCATAGAGGCTATGACTGTGTTAAGCACAGTGTCCAGTCTCGCAGCCTGACACTTGGGGATCACTAAATCTGCCATCTCTAAGCAGAAAGTAAAGGCTATCATTGTTATTTAGTGTGACTTTAAGTCAGCTGAAGTTGCTCCTGTGTGAAAATGTTATCTTTTGGGAATACCCAGAAACAGTTGGAGAGACAGAAGAAATTCTTTGCAAAATGGTTAATCATTACTGCTTTTGCTTGCCTTTGAGCATTTGCACAAATAATTTGGTAATTAGCAGATTTAATTGCTTTCTGACGCTGAAGATTAAGTAGCCTGCCCTGCTGTCCACTCTCAGAGCCATTAGTGTGCATGTCACCAAAGTCAACTGAGCCCATTTCAGTACTATTTCTCATCTATTTCCCTTTTACTAAGTGAATACTCCAGGATGCCTAAGAACAGAGCACATCTCAAGGGTTCCTAAGGCCCCTTTTTGTCTCTACTGTCTACAGTAGATAATTTCAGGACAATCACACCCAGTTCTTTTACTTGGAAGATATCATTCATAGTAAAATGTAATCAACCAACAAAGTTCACAAAAAGTGCTCAATATTTTTTTTCTGACACAGTGGCAATAAATAATAATTACAGAAAGCATGACAGAATCACTTGAACATAGAATCAGAAATCAAATCATGCAGAATTCAGCTACAGTGTTAAAGCATGTGAACTCATGTGGGTTTTTTAACTTTTCTTTAATTTCTCAAGTCAGGTGTGACTATTTTTACCTCTTATATACCCTAGTATTTACAGTCATTTGCATTTTATTTTGATCAGTCTTGAAGCCACTAGAAGCTGAAAGAAAAATGTTGGGTTTTAGTCTGCTTTTTCTGAATTTCTGTGGTTTTCTTATTGGTCTGAAATTCCTTATTACAGTGGTTATACCCACATATATATGCCTATGATGTGCCATGCTCTTTCATATTAACCTAATACATGTGCTGGAGTTGAATATTGACTAGCTAAGTCTCTTACAATCAGTTATTGTCTATGTGGTGTCAAATTCTACTATAACAAGGGCTATTCTCCTCATTCTGAAACATATCAAAACACAAAGTATTGAAACAAGTACTTTCCACTGGAACAAGACACCATAGATAGTGGTTTAATTTAACTCTCCAAAAACCAGTTTGGATTTGCACTAGGGAAAACTATGAAGGATTTATTATTTTAATGCATCATTTAAAGTGGCAAGGGCAAAAACAACAGCAACAAGGATATTCTTTGCTCACAGACAGAAGGGCAAAATTTGATCAATTTTTAATTTTTTTTTTCCCCTTTTGTCTCCAAGGTGGGTAAGTGATTGCACCCTGGGCTTGTTAAGGAGGGCTGTGGATGGTGAAAATGTAGATGGATTTGGAAAGTAAACAAATTAATGGAAGAAAAATCCATCTGGAACTTTTAAATACAAAATCTCCTTCTCTAGTTGCAAAAGTCCCCAAATGGTAAACTGCTGGATTCTGGAAGAATATTCAAAGCATTCCTTCTCTTCTTGCTCTGATGTTATGCTCTTGCCAGAATACTGTGGATTGTTTTGTTCAAAGAATGCTGGTTTAAAGAGGACCAACTGTATTTTCCACACACATGCAAATGACCTGGAAAAGGAGAATGAATAGTAAGGTGACTAAGTTTGCTCATGACACTAGATTTTCAGAATAGTATAAATGAGGACCACCTTCACAGACTGACAGACTTTATAAAACTCAGTGGGTAATAAAATAAAAAAATAGGTTTAATGTAGATATATATCAAATAACATCAAACAAAAATAAGAGTTATCTTCATATGTAAAATGATTGGTTCAGAGCTGACCATTACCACTCAGGAGTAGAGATCATGGGGTTATGACTCACAGCTCCATAAAAGCATCAGGTTAGTATTTAGCAACTGTGAAAAAGCAATCAAATGTTAGAAATTATTGGAAAAGAAATAGAGAACAAAACATGGTTTAACTACTTCTTGAATACTGTGTGCATAGTATAGGAAAAAACACTCTGATTGTCCTGTTCTTACACTTCTCTCTAAGCATCTTTGTTGGCCTCATGGAAGACAGGACACATAATTAGAAGATGTTTTGGTTTGTCCCAGTAGTTCCCCATATTTATGATGTTACGTTTGGATATTTAGATTAATTCACATAGAGAATTACTTAAATTAACCTCAATGAGCAATCAAGAAAATTGTTGGCACAAGTCACTGCAGTAGTTAGTAATGTAATGAAGAAATACTGAAACTCATTTTTAAATAAGCGGTAGAAATTTTCACCCTGTACATGCTGTCTGATTAAAGTGCTTTGACTTTAAGTTCATAAATCCTCTGTCTTCAAACTAGGCACAATTACAGTATAATGCAACTGTTTTCTGTTTTGTGCTTTTGAACTTTTTTGAGTTCAGGTGTATTAAAACTATCCGACTTGTGACTGTCCACTTTGACTCATCTGTTGGAAAACTTTCATATTAGAACTTTAAGCTCTGCCAAATGTTGCCCTCACTATAAGAGCAGCAGCATGTGGCCACTGTCCTACCAGTCAAGATGGAGGCTGTTGGCTAGTGTTTGCCTAGTATGTTTCAGGAGTTTGGATTTTGACGGTCTCTTTTGACAGAGCCCTATGTCTGGGCTCTCCTAAATTTAAGCCACTTTTCAAGCTAATATTGCAGTGTAAATAATTGGATAATACAGACTTCTGTGCAAGCTTGACTATGAGTTAACATGATAGCAAGGGCACATTCTTTATAACCAGGAAAAAAGATTGCTTTTACATTGCCAAACTCATGCTTTAAACTATAAATATAAAACTGGAGTTACCTCCCAAAGAAGCACTCCATTGTTAATAGATGTATTATAAATATGGAAGCTTTTACCTTTCATTTTAGACACTGTCAAAGGCAGGTCATAGGCATGACAGATATATGGTCTGATTCAGGATATTCTTCTCTGTGAAATATTAAGACACACTGCTTCCCTATCCCACCCACCCCCCTGCAATGGTCTCTAAGAAGGAGGAATAGCAGCACTGTAAGAAAAATACCATGCAAAGCATTAGGAGATTCAGCTGATATTAGTAAACAATCGTTTGCTTTGTTCCTACTTATTTCATACACTAACATGTTTAAGGCTGTTGATTTTGTCAATAAACGGATGATTTGATATTGTGTCTTTGATGTTAACAACCATTTTTGTTTTGCTCACAAAGTTATATCACAAGAACTCAAAGATAAAATTTCAACCTCTTATGTGCAATTGGGTGTATAATCCCTCCATTATTATTCTGATTATTATTCTTATCCTGTCAGCTTCCTCACCTTGAGCTAATATGACATTTCAGTGCTATGGGAAATCAATGGGGCAAAAATTTCTCATGCTACCACAATTACTGTTGATTTAGGTACAAAGACTAAATATCAGATAGATAGTATGGACCAAGAGATTAAAGAAAAGAAAACTCATCTGTTATTGAATATTTGCGAAGTTGTTTGTAAAAATGGGTGTGATCTGTAGGGAAGAAAAAAGCTTGTTTATTGATTGCGTGTAACCTGAATAAAACTTACTTTGAGCATAATTAGCTGTAGCCCTGCATCTGATAGTGGCTGCATACTTGAGACTTGACCAAAGCTTTATATTGTCTTCCACTTCACTATTTACTGCCTGATTGTACATGTACATGTAAGTGTATGCTTCTGTACCTCAAATCCTTCCATTAATATGATTTTGTAACTCTTGTCATCTACTGACAGGAGGCATTGTATGCTACAAATAATAAATATCCACATTCTGATCAAGAAGATAACCAGCCCTTTTGCCTGAGGAGGGAAGAAGATACGAGGGAAGGAAACTCCTTGATCAGACTGTTTTTCCATCATCCCTCAAAGAAATTATGTAATTATAGTAAACAACAGAAGAGTTAAGGAGGGTGAGGGTTGTAAGGTGGATGAAATTGCATTTAGGAATTATTTTTTGAGATCCCTCTGTTGTTTTTATTTGTTTTAGCTGAATACATTCTCTGAGGACCTTACATCTTCTGAGACTTCTGGTTTATATTTATTTTAGAAAAATAAGATTAAACAGCATTTTCAATGTCATTTTCAGACTCTAGGTTTCTGATGGACTTGAAAAGTGTCAGAATAGCTGGAATAAATTTGGGTGAGTTTAAAGAATAAAACTTAAATTTCTGACTAAAGATTTTTGCGACCCCTTAGTTAAACATAAGGGGCTAACAAGAGAAACAGGATGCCAAATGAGTAACCCCTGGAGAACCTTTTCCTCTGGGCTGTGGCTGAGGGGCCTTGATTTCATTCAGGCAAATGTTATATCTACATTTAGGGTTGGCAGCAAGACAAAGTGTACAGCTGCAGTTGTAGTCAGGTTGTAAATCGACTTCAATGGGAATTCATAGGCTGCCAAAAAATTGTCCCCTGAGCCCTTTTTCCATGGCTGTGGGTCCTTGAGATAGATTCAGTCAAAGCCAGGCCCTAGTTTTATGGTAATTATCAGGATGGTGACAAGCCCATGGCCCAGAGAAACAAATTCTCATCTGTCATTTCATTTTCAACACACACTTTCCCTTGAGAGCCTTCCTGCAACCTTACTGCAACTGCAGCACCAGACTTTGTCTCCTTCCCAAGCCTTGTCCTAATCCTAACCCAGTGCCCATTGGCTGAGTCTAACCCAATAACTCCCAACTACTGCTCAGAGGGAAGACATCTCAGGGGACAGTTCTTTTTCAAACCTACCTGTCCTTTAGGGAGTATCGTTAAGGCTGGCATTTATAGTTAGGGTTTTGAAGACACAAAGTCTAGTACATAAAGACAGGAAGTGTACTATTTGGCTTAGTAGTATCCTTGAAGAGGTGACCTAAACTCTGTAAGGTCATGTGGTTAATTGTGTATCTGTCTGGATTATCCCTTTCATTCTTTTACCCTGTGTTTCCCATCTTCATTTGTTCTTGTGGTTTTTCTGGAAACTGTTTAGCAACTTCGTCTATGTGTTTGTCTGTGTATTTGAAAGAGAGAGAATCTGAGAAACAGTAAATATGGAAAAACCTAGAGATTATCTCTGAAATTAGATTTATTTGCATGTAACTGCATCCTAAATGAAAAATATAATACCCCTTTTCTCTTACCAGCAGCTAAGAATGAGATTTTCTTCTCCATTTTGCCATGCAAAAATTTTTTTCAAGGTGAGAAATAAGATTTGTACAAACTTGCCTTGGAGTTTCCATAGTTCCTTTTTCATTCTTGTTGAATGTGAGCTTCTATGGCTATTATTTGTTAAATATTATTTTGGAGATGACCACAGTGGAACTGGCAGGGAAAATTGTCTCTCCTATTGCTCTACAGCATTTAGATAACATTTAATAAGGTACAACTGATTTTTATACACAAAGTAATTTTCTGATGGAGGTCCACAGAGATACCCTTTATATGGATCACTATAGCTGGACATGATAGAACCCTATGCTAACACAAACTTTTACTGTATGTCTAATAAACCTTCAGTACTTTAAATTTGAATTGTTAATCATAGCAAGAAATTACTTTTTAGAGGACTGCAGATAGCACAAATGACAGAAGTTCATCTTTCTGAGGATTGACTTATATAAACATATTAAAGGTAACATGTTCCCTATGTACCTAGTGAAAGGAGTGCTTCCTTTCCTGAAGTGCAGTTTTCTGATACATTTGCTTTTAGAAAATGTGATTTTTTTAGAAGAGACATCAGTCTTCTAAAATGCTGCTGACATGTTTCTTATTAGTCACTGGTTTGGCGAATTGCCCTTCCCTTCTTCTCCCTTCTTTCATCCTTATATAGAAGGCTACTTCTCTGTTTATTTTTCCTGTTGGAATGTAAAGAGAATGAATTTACACCAAGAGAATGAATTTCATCTCCAAGTGCTATAGCAGTCCTCTTCATGACTAGAAAAGAAGTTGTGTCAGGAAATGACTATCACAAATATATTGCCTACCTGAAAACTCCAAGTGGGATCAATTAATGAAACGACTCAAATAAACATGATGGTTAATAACATTTAATTCAGGCTAGCAAGGAAGGACAGGAACCTCCTTTCAAAAAGAACTTATTTTGGCTTTCATGCCAACTGCTGTCCATAATGCATTATTGCCAGTGTTCCATTCTGAGTCTGCTAATCCTAAACCTATGAATTGTTATAGACAGGTGAGCTATTTAGACAAAACAGCGTTACACACAAAAAAGAACCTAACCACTTAATAGGTGTTCAAGATTAGGCCAGAATCTCAGCAGATCAGAAGTGTAGTATGAAAAGTGATCAGAGTATCAGTAAATCCAGGAATTAGTATATGAATGGAATACTTGAAATCTTTGCTTTTATTATAAATGCTGTTCAAACTCATATTTTGATGTAATCATGTATATGAGAGCAGACAAAGTTAAAGATGCTGTTTGTTCTGCTTTCTCTGAATGAGACAGAGATAAGTAGGATTACAGGAAAATAAGAATCTGTACCAGCTTAGGTGTAGAAACATTATTTATTCATATCTTATTTATTGGTCTCTACTGTCTGCAAATTTGGGTTGGCTACCTAATGGAATAGAATCTTCTCAAAGCTGACCTGTGTACTCCATTTGGGTAGATAACCTGATTTATTTCAATCTCTTGTTCTGTAAAAAAAAAGACATGAAGAAAAGGTAAGGAAGAAAATCTAGTTGATGGGTTGTCATCTTTCTTAGCTTTCCAGTACTCCGTGATATTCCTATGGTACTGTAACATTGCATTTTTTTTTTTTCTTCCTCTAATTTAACATCTCTTTTTATTATGCAGTTTATTCCCTAATTAGCGTAAGATTGTTCTCTAAATATTATAATCCATTTGAAAAAGCACAAAAGAAAGTGATTCAACTGGTGGAGACACATCAGAAAAAAATAAGCCTCCCAAGATGCACTTCATCCTGCTTCAGATAAGTTACTTAGTTGTCACTCTTTCTTTCAAGTTTCCCAGCTTGATTTCAACACCCAGTATAAATAGATAACCTTGGCATATCCTCAGTAATTAAGCAATGGAAGATATTTTCCTTTTATCATTTTAGCAGCATATGCTACCTTTAGGCAATCAGAAACTGAAGGGGCAGATGAGGGTGTTAGAGATTTCCTTACTACAGGAGAATTCAAGCACCCCAGAGTGGTGCATACTGAGAGGCAAGACCGAGACTGGGCTCAGAGATGACAGAGGTAGGAGGGAATATTTTCATAGTATGTGGTCTATAGAAATCCTACCTTCCAGACAGCCTTTAAATGACTATAAAACTACCATAAAATTATAGCAAACCTCTGGTCTATTCTAATGTACAGAAGTGGCTCCTGCAGGTCTAAGCCTGTCAGAATTTGAACAACATAAATATAATTTGATGTTTCTTGTCATTCTGTGTTCTAACATCATTCAGGTGGCAAAGATAAAAAGAATACAGGAACTTCAGGGTCTGTGTCTCAGTTTTTTGTTTCTACTCATCATTTTGCTACTGTGAAGGTGACAACTGTGAATTTTTTTTACTGACATTAAACATTCACTTTTTGTCAGAAATATTTGGAAAGTGCAAGTAAGTTCCTTCCTTTGCATTCTTATATTTTGATACTTGGGCTGGCCACATTATTAAATAACTGCTCATGTGTTTTGAGAACAGTGTGCATTCCTTCTTGCAAATCACAGGGAGAATTAAAGTTTTAAGCTGTCACCTTAGAAGCTCTCAAATGGGTTTTTAATCAGGGTAATTGCCAGCACACAGAAGCAGTCAGAAGAACTACGGTACCAAAGTGCTTTAAAATGGAGAGAGTGGAAAATTGTCAGTCAGGAATTTGGCTGTAAAGATTTCTTAACGAATGTGCTTGTCCAAATATGCAGGACCTGATCCACCAAACACAAAGTTGCACCAAATGTAATCATTAAACACTTCCTGGGGGAAAAAAAAAAGAGTATGTGATAGCCCCTCTGAGTGTTTCATCTCAGCTACTTGCATTTTCAGACTCGTTAAAAGATTAGTTGTAATATTTCCCCTGTTACATGATAAATTAGGAAATGGAAAAATCAACAGATTACTGATATTTTTTCTTATGCTAATCCATTTGTCTGACCTTCTTAGCACACAGATATCAGCATTTTCCCCCAGCAGCCCTGATTCAAAAGTGGATTAGAGACAAAGCACCAGAGTTAAGAACCCAAAGCATCAAAACAGAACATTTATCAACTAAACATCCCTGTGACCTTGCCCCTCACAGAATGCAAGTCAGTTCATTACATGTCTCAGATATGAACACAGAGCGTATACTTTACTCAAGATCAACAGTGTGACCTGTGAAAAACAATGATATTTATAATGGAGCCAAAGGCAGAGGTTTTTATATTTTCCAGTGAAATAACAAGCTAAAATTCAGATGTCAGGATTAATGCAGGGGTATGATCCTTTCTCTCAGCAGCCACAAAATCTCTCAGGAAGTTTTCTCTGATAAGTACCTGTCTGTCTCAAGATATGAACAAAGCTGGAACAGCAGAGCATTTGCAGATGTGTTTCTATTAGATATTTGATATGCAGCTAGAAATTAGGATAAAGGGGTAGTATTAATATCAATGATAATTTGATTTTCTCATTGTCTGCATACCTGCACTGCAGATGGGAGTAAGGACAAGATGGTTTTTCTGCAGCACAAGAAATCAAACCGTTGCAATTATTTAAAGAGTACACTAATTCCTGTTGGATATTTGAATGTTACTTCTCAGGCAGGTAACTACATATTTTGGGGACTACATCTGCTATTCAGAAGAACAGCTTTTTTGACCCGACAGTGGTGATCTCTTACCTTTCCACCTATTGCGAAATCCAAAGGCAATGACACGTAACATCTATTTGTTTTAAATGTGAAGTATTTTATGAAGAGCAGAGAAGGACATTTAGCAGCTAGGTTAGGACTCTTGTCAAATCATTTTACTACATCTCTGAAGTTAAGTATTTCTCTCTGTCACTGGGTCTTAGTTTACTGCGAGTAGGAGAATAAGGGAGAAAAACAGATACATGAAAGTAAAGGAAGAGTCTCTCTACTCCTTGGGCTTCCACTCAGTGGGTGATGACAATTTTGTAATGATATTTAGTTTCATATTTAAGTTGTAAGCTGTCTATGTAAAGGGCATCTTTTTTTTCAGTGTTTGCAGCATCAATGCAAATTTATCAATGAAAACAACAAGTGTTAAAGAGCTAAGACATTCGAAAGGAGTAGAGAAGCTAGTCCTGCTGATTATCTAGTGTCTGAGCTAAAATCTAATGTACATCCCTTATTTTTAGAAAGTTTCTTTAAAAAGGAGATTTTCTTTGAGAAAATACCAGTGTGTGTACTTGATCTTACTTAATTTCTTTCATATTGTACAAACACGCACAGATACCCCTTAGCATCATCAACCTTTCTTTACATTCTGCATTGCTTGAGGACACACACAAAGACCTCACAAAATCGCCTGATGTAAATGCTGCTGAACTGTCCTGGTACTTGCATAGCTAGAGGCAGAGTTTGACAGTAATAGACTGGATGATAAACTTTAATGTTTTCACTCTAAACCATGCTGCCAAAGGTGTTAAGATCTTCTGGGATCTGTATTATAACAGTCTATAATGGCCATGTCAGAGGCATACACATTCTCTGATGTCATAACAGATGATTCTGGCTTTAGCAGCTTGCCAGTAATAAGAATATGAACAGAAATACAAAAAAGATGAGCAGAGGTCAGCAGACTTGACCTATAGGTGCAGAGTATCACCACTGTTCTTCACATTATGCCTGAGGGAGCTGTTCAAGCGATTTAATTAGATGCGTGGGTATATGCAGCATCATAGAATCATACCTCTGAGATCATTGAGTCCAACCTGTTAACCTAACTGCCTGGTCCACCTCTAAACCATGTCCCTAAGCACCACATCCACACATTTTTTTGAATACTTCAAGGGACTGTGATTGATTGTACCACTTCCCTGAGCAGTCTGTTCCAATGCCTAACCACTCTCTCCGTGAAGAAATTTTTCCTAATATCTAATCTAAATCTCCCCTGGCACAACTTGAGCCCATTTCCTCTTGTGCTATCACTTGTTACTTGGGAGAAGAGACTGACACCCACCTCGCTACAACCTCCTTTCAGGCAGTTGTAGAGAGCAACAAGGTCTCTTCTCAGCCTCCTCTTCTCCAAACTAAACAACCCCAGCTCCCTCAGCAGCTCCTTGTATGACCTGTTCTCCAGACCCTTCGCCACCTTCATTGCCCTTCTTTGGACATGCTCCGACAGCTCAATGTCCTTCTTGCGGTGAGGGGCCCAAAACTGAACACAGTATTTGAGGTGCGGCCTCACCAGTGCCGAGAAGAATTAGAGAAATCCATTCCATGTCTCCGTTATACTCAAAAGTTATGCAGTCATTTTAGGTTACATTTTTCTCTGCAATCATTTATGAGGTGAGGTCAATGAACAAGAGATGGGTCAAAAGCATTTGTACCACCAGTAAAACAGCAAAAGCCTCCTTTTTCACCCGCATTTGGGCACTGTGTAGAAATATGAAATTTTCCCAATTTCCAATGTTTGAGCTAAGCAGCACAATTTAGAGATAAGATTGCTGCAGCAGAATCTGGGATCTTTTGAAATAGAAAATGCCATATCCCAAGGGTAATCAAATACATTCTTCAGAAACATCGAAGCTAAAATAGCACCCCTGCCACAGATAATCTCCAAAAAAGTAAGCAAACTGATAGAGGCAAGTATTGCTTTTTAACTCTTATCTGTGGCTAGAACTGGCTTGTGGTTTAGGTAAGAGGGAAAGTATCTGTGAAAGTATGAAGTTATACATTCGGCATGATTAGCCCTGCTTGATAAGCAGGGCAAAAAACAAGCTTCCTTTTTCCTTATGCCTCCCAACAGAGGGTGCATTTTAGCATCTCAGCTGCAGAATTGTTTTTTGGCAGACTTGTTCAATTTTCTTGCCTGTGCCAGCTGGCTCTAGCACCCATGTGGACTGGACGGTATGAGCAGCCAGTACTTCCATATCTTATTTTCCCAGATGATTTTCTGTCCCTGGAGAGTCTCCAGGATGGATTTATTCTGCTAGAAGTCTATCTTATACTGCAAAACAATGTAGAATGAAAATAGCCATATGATGATGGAGCTGCATAACTCAGGCTTTGAATGCTTGTTCAAGCAAGCTATGGTTCTTGGTCTAATTCATGTAGTCTACAGAATGCTGACTTAACACCTGCTGATGAGAAAATATTCTCTATAACTGGTAGTTCTCCAGCTATCTCTACTGGAGGTTAATGACAGAACAATAACCCTCCTCCTGGCACTACGGGGATAGTACTTTTGATGATTATCCCAGACATGAAGAGGTTTCTGTCCCACTGCATGGACCAGACTGATTAGTGTAGTTTTTTATTAGCTGATATTTGTAGAAGGGTGATGACAGAGAAATTCAACATTCCTTCTCCCCTGACTATATGTATTCTGTCTTTGGCTATAAACATTCAATAGTTTCCCTGTCTAGGAATCTGTTTGCCCTTACCTTTTTCCGCTCTCTGCATTACAAATCTCTCAGTATACAACATTGTACTAGTCTGTGTAGACCATTGTGAGCATTTATCAACCTCCTGGCAATTTTGCAAGTAAACCATTGGCTCAAAGACACTTAATGCATATTAAAGAAAACCACAAAATTTGCCATTTTATTGTCTTTGTGAGGTTGAAATTCTAAGTCCACAGTACCACAACAGCCTCAGCACACAACAAGACTCGATGCTAAAAAAATCAATACACACTATAATTTGCCTAGGGCATTGCAAAATAAACATGCAATTGTTAAAGCTGGTAATAGCTGAGCTCTAAAATCAGAAACTTCCTCTTCCATCAGAGGGGAAGCCTGGATATCTCAGCATTCACTCAACCTTTTCACTGAGATTCATCACTTAGCAGCTTGTGCTTGGTAGAAGGCTGACACTGTATGTTTACATCTGAATTAAGCATTATAGCAGGGAAATACATGTACATGAAGGAAAGACTTTATTTTGGGACAGGAAACCTCTATTTTAGTCATGTATGATTGTATGTCTGATTGATTGTTCTGATTGAAGTCCTCACAGTAGCAGATTCTTTGACTATGTTTGACTTAGTGTGACAACCATACATCTGTGCTCCTCTTGTGAAGCTTCTCCTGTGGCCTGGAATGCAAGAAGGTAGATCAGGACCTCTTCAATAAAAAGGAATAACTCCTTGGTACACAGGGACTGAAAATACCATCTGTCTCACTTCTACATATTCAAGTGGCTCTATAAATGCAGGATATTGTAGGTAGTCTAGTGACATTGTAACATTTGGTATTCCACAGCTAACCTTCCTGATATTAAGGTAAATCTCTCAGTCATTATTGCTCTCCTTAATGCTTAGTTCCTCAAGTATTTACCCTATTAGGAAGAGACTGGAAATACAGAACAAAACCCATGGGCAAGTAGAGAAACTAAAGAATAAAATGTCATTATTTTTAGGTGGGTTTTTTTTGTTGTTTTTTTTTTTAATGTGGTTCTAAAGTCTTTGTAGTATCATAGATCATCTGCTACTAATGTAATTGTACAGTGTACACAAACAGGAAGCTGCTTACTCTGGTCTCTTGAAACCATCAGCTATTCTCTTTCTTTTTGCTACCTCACCTTTACTTTCTCCCCTCTCACACTTCTATTCTCTGAGGGAGTAAAAAACCACTGTTGCTTTTCCAAAGTGATTGGCCACCTCTGTATCATCTCAGGTAAGTTACTAGAAGCAGGCGAAAAGTGTTGCAAAATGACTTGCATGTGCTTGGTAAAATAAAACTTGTTAGTGGGGTATACACTTAAGAGACTACTCTGGACAATTTTCCCCACCTGTTCTGTTTCCACTCTTACACTCTCAGACACTTGTAGTAAACAAGTACTTATCAAGGTGCTTACAGGTGCTTGCTGTTCTCTCCCGCAATGTTAGAAGAAAGATGGAATATTCCTGGGCAAGGGCTCTGGCCTTGCTATGTGTTGTCCCCCTCTGTGTCCCTGACAGCTGGACATAAAAACATTAAAACAAAAAGGCTGACTAAATGATTTTCTATGGCTCAGTCCTGTCAGGAGGAGTTTTCTCAGTATCTCCAGTAATAGCAAAATCAACTCTTTCTTTGACATGGCATTTTGGACACTGTCCCTTCTTCTCATTGCCTTATGAATTTTGGCTTACTCAGCCAAGTAAACACTTCTAAGATAGCCAGATTATCTCTTTTGTGTGCCCCAACAATTAATATAACAGTTAACTAAATCTCCTAGTCTGAATTCATTCAGAACTTCTTTCTTAAATGAAGCAGATAAAATTAGTTGAGTAGACCTGACATTCTATTCTCCCATTAAAAATTAATGTTTAAAAATGTCAAAGATTTCTATCCTTACTTTAGCAACACACAGACATGATAGAGGAGGAGCTAGAATAATTTGAATGAGCACTGGTTAAGCAAGACAAAGTCAGGATTAGCTGTCATGAAGCTCAGTGCTTCCTCTATTTTAGATTTATAAGAAAGAAACAGAAAAAAGAAAACTGAACTTTGTAGGAAGCTTGTTAGAAACTTTAGCTTCAATATAGAGAAGGCATTTATTGGGTATTTGAGAAGTTGGCATTTTTTAAATCTGTTTTAGTTTTGCTAATCTGTTATTTTAATAATCAAATTTTCTTCTTAGTTCTCAACCATAACTTTAGTAGAGATGATTTTACCCCAATTGGGATTTCTTCTTACTTTCTTTTTTTTTTTTTTTTTACTAAAATAGCAGTAAACCTGGTAATACAGGAAGAAATATAAACTGAGACTAACTCCAATTTTCAAATGAAATGAAAAACTCATTTCTTTGAAGTATTAACTTTCATTGCATTTATTCATGATTCTTATTAATTCACAGTATTTATGTCATTTACAATGGCATCCTTCAGTAGTTAGTATTAATTATTGAGATTTATATACCATAAACAAGAATGCTTGTATTACTCTGTACTGCAGCTTACATCCCCTAGACTTCCAATTTTTGTAGCTGTACCTTTAAGCACTTTGCATGTGCTTGGAAACATGGCAGTTCTTTCCCCAGTGCACACAATAACATTCCAGAGCTATTCAAAGCACCAATTTGACGGAAAGAAGTGAAAAACAAGAGGAAAATTAATATGCTTGTCATTGGAGCAGTTTCCAACATATTTTTCTACAAAAAATCCACAGCGTTATGCTTTATCACAAAGATACCTTATATAGAATTGTATTATCTTAACATCATCTTAAAACATTATATAAATACACAGTCTCTATTAGATTTCCTGTACCATTGCCTGTGGTCTCGTGTCCAGATGATATTTGGCCTGTTGGAATGGAATCATGATCGAGAATGAGAATACCTGCTGTTTAATTACAGAAGAAGGGGCTAACATCAAGACTAGCCAAATGGAACATAGGCCGGGGTGAATGATGGCCTGAGTGGACCTTTACTTTCTTTATCTTAGCAGTTTATTGATTTTATCTATCATCTTACCTACTACTGACCTGAACACTAATTTTTCATCCTGAAGACAGAGGCTTGGATGTGAACTTCCTTACAAATAGCACAGAGAGTTCTGAAATCTTTTTTTCTTGATATCACCTTGGAGACAATTTGTGCCTAATGAAAATGTATTGTAGGCCTTAATGTAGTAATCACTATCAGAGAGTTGCACATTTTTAATAATTTAAAGATGTCATTTAAATATTATCTATCCTCTGTGAATATTTGATGCTCATTAAATATTCCTTGGAAAAGTGAAAATAACACTTACATTTGTTAAAGGATTTTGGCAGCAGTAATATCACCAGAATGTTTTTCATTTCTCCTAGAATTAGTAATATATTCTCTTTCTGCAGGCCCATCTCACCCCTAAATACTAGAAAGATATATTCCCAAAGATGGAGGACAAACTATCTGGAAAAGGTCAGAGGCGGCAGAATCAGAAGTAAAGCTACAAGGGAGAACTATGGGAAATATTTCTGTCCTATTTCTTCTGTAAGACAAGTCTGTTGTGAAATTCTACATTAAGAAAACGTGTTCTGTATTCCAAAAGGCTACAATGCCTAAACAAAACAACACCCCACTTCAGACCGCAGAATATTTGAAAAATGAGATAAAGGAACAGAACGCAGTGGTCAAAATCATGATGAGTATTCCATTAATACCATTCTCTTCTCCTTCCCTCATCCCACTGTTGGAGATATGCAAGAAATAAGACAAAGGGTGTTAAGGTAGAGGACCTTAATCAACCTCTGTAAACTGTTAACAAGACCTGGCCTGAGAGAAGAAACAGGAGGACACCACAAAACCTTCTAGCAAGGAAATAGCAAGATAAGCACGAGAAAGCAAGGCTCGTGATAAAGCCGAAGTGAGAATCACTTGAACCATGAGTGAACTATCTTAATTAACATAGTCAAAACCACACCTCCAGCAATGAAGACCCCGGCCCAAGCAAAGACCCTTACCCACTGAGCATGCTCTGCAAATTTAAAACACACGGTACCTTTATGTGGAGACAAGGCTTGTGAGAACCAATAGAAGCAAGGATGAATAAGTGGAATTGTGAAAATACTGGTAACAGCTACTCAGAATGTATAAAATGTCACTGTATGTTAACCAAGGTGTGCTAGCTTTGTGGAGTTACCACCTAGCACCCATCTCTGTGCAGACATGAAATAAACAAATATCTCAACTCTGTGTGGTGTTCGGCTTTTTGCACACCGGGTAAAAGAACCCAGCTTTTTTTGGACAACACCACTATACACATGCGTGTAGATCTGTAACAATTGCTGTGTAAATCTGATTGATATATATTTTTAGGCCTGTTAACCTTTTGTCTCAACAATTTTTGTAGCTCATATCTCCACAGGATAACTGTCATAAAAAAAAAAGATTTTTATTTTGTCATTATAAAATATATTGTCCTTGTTGTATTCTGATGCTATGTCAAAAGGACTCCCATTTTAATTTATCTAAAATTGTTTATTATTTTTTGTAGGGCTGATGTGACCTCTGTTCATTCCTCTCTAATGATAACAAAAAAGCAGTAGTTCTCCCATTGCCTGTTCAGTTACTGACATCTTTTCTACTGAATTATTCATCTGCCCTCTGCTTTTAAAATTGCTTTCTCATGATAGATCTCCATCCCAAGCAGAGCAGCAGTGTTAAGAATTTCTTAGGTGTTCTATCAGTTAAGGATTTTTCCCTTTTAGAGTCTCGAAGAAGCTGTAACAAGCTTTAATACTCGCAGTCGTTATCTGTGTGTCTTGGGTATGCAAACGCAGCAAAGCTGCTATTACTCTCATAACCTTTCCTGCAGGGTCTGTAATGTGAGTTAACACTTAGTTATATTAGTGAAGTCAGGGAAATGGTATGTTTACCACTGCAACTCAGGAAATTTATGTTTAAATGTCAGTTATTAACATGGTCATAAACCTTCTTTGCAACGTCAAAAGATGGCATTTATCACCTCAGGAGAAGGCTAATTAAGCTAGAGGACTTTGTTTAAATTCTCAAATAGCTTGTACTGTGTGAAGATCCCTTATGCATAATCCATTCTGATTCAAAATGCTACAGGAAACAAGAGCAAGGTAGACACAGGACTGGAGGAGCAATGGGGCCATGGATTAAAGGCACATACATTATTCAAATTTTTATCTGATACTGGCTTCAGTGGAGAATTGAATTAAAAGTTTTTGAGCTTTCATTGTTAAGATATGCAATAGAGTCCCTCTTGCCTGGAGAGGTAGGAGCGTTCTGTCAGAATGGTAATCAGCCAGTATGAGTGAGATATGTAAGTACTAGAATTAAGTGAATACCAGCATGACCTTGTTCTCCTTATCACTTCATACATAACAGGCTGAGACCACAGAAGGCCTTATTTTTTTTTTAAGGTACCTTTTATCACTCATGTTTCTGAAAATCATGGCTGTGTTTGTTCTGCATGTATGAATATATGAGTAGTTGTGGCTCGTAACTTTCACCGGTGAGTGTACCAATTCTGATGTAATGCTGGAATTGTAGCTGCAGTGAGCTATATAAGGGCTTACTTATGGATCTGGAAAAGAGAGGGGCAGTCCCAGAGTGAACACTGCAGTCCTATAGCAGTAAGAAGAATCAGAACCCGTGCTGGGCCCAGTACCCGGAAAGGACAAGAGGTACCACAGTTTATAGAGCAAGAAACTGCAGATAGAGAAGAAGTCAGACATTAAAAATCTTGTTGATAACATCATATGATACAGTAGCTTTAGTAGAAAAGGCAAACTAACAATTTTATATGAAGTAGACCACCAAATTTTTAAAGGAGCTGTAGAAATGTCTGGGTTTCTGACAAGATCTGGGCATAAATTGACCTACCACCTATACGAAGGGTTTTGAATACCCTACCTAGAACCAAGAGTTGATAATACGCAGATTTATTTATAATAACAAGAAGCAAATAATCCATGGGATCCTATTCTGATTAACAAATAATTATTCCTATTGGGAAGGATATATATATACACAGATGTGTACATACAAGTGTATGTATATGATATATATGCTTAGTTTGGGTGGAATACTTACTTAATTCAGATTTTCCTGCCTCTCCTATAGGGCACATCCAGTTGCAATGACTGTCAGTGTTGATGCGATGTGAAATCAGACCAATTCTGTTACAAGAAAAGAAGCTGAATAATGTTAATGCACATTTGGGAAGGTACTGTCTCTTGGACTAGGTTAGGGGCAAAAATTGTTAGATCATTGATGCTTCAAGGTAGTGTGTAAATATTTCAGTTAATGCATTCATTGAACTATAACGAGACTTCTGTAGGATCACACTTAGGGTGAGCGGGGAAAAGGACACCTTTACCCACCAAGAAGAAAGAGGCAGGAGGGTCCTGCCATTTGAGAAAATAATGCAATCTGGGGATAACTAAGAGAAATGAGACGGAAAAAGTAAAAGAAAAGGATATAAATTAATTCTAAAGCTCAGTAAGGCAGTGAAGTTTCCCGTGTTTTGAAATAAGATTTCAAATGGTTGCAAATATGAGTCTAGGCTGAGAATTCTTTCATAACTGTTACCTTTGCCCTCCTCATAGAGCTACCCTTCTTCTGTGGGAGAAAGATAACTTTCCTTCAGAGCAGCTGGAACTATGGATGAAAATGAGTGCTTTTCTGACATCTGAGATGACAGCAGCTGTTCACTATACTTTATTATGAGTTACAAATAAGTAACTCTCAGTGATAAGATCTATACTAGCTAGTAATTTGGTTCAGTAGCAGAAAATCGCAGACGAAAAATGGTGTTGAGGCCCCTACACCAACAATACAGACAGTCTGGGGATCTTACTCAGGACTAGATCTATTCTTTTCTGCTGGATCAGTCGTCCTCAACATGCATATGGATTGAAACTATCCAAAAGACCTGTCTTTGATTGTGACCCTGCTGTCCCTGGGAAGGGCTGGAGAATGTTTGGTGCAGACTCAAACCAGAGATTCTGGTTTAGTTCCCTCCCAAAAGAATCTATTTAACATGTATCAGAATTTCTCTGCAAATGGAACCAATACAAGATAAACTGGGTTAAGTGAGGGATTTACTTCAAAAGCACACTATCATTGCACACTAAGGCAACTGATGTAGCCTAGTCATGCACTATGTGACATGGGCAAATGCTATGACTTTCACATCCAAGTTGAAAGCCTCAAAATCTCTCTTCTATCTCTGAATATAAAACTTGTGACTTAGTTGAAGGAATGACTGAAAGAAGGGGCTGATAATGGCAAACAAATCTTACACAATAGTTTTCTCATTTTGACAATGTTTTTCCAGCTTTTGTGCTGTTGCCGACATAAGGGAAAATGAATTGCAAGCTAATTGAAGAAATCCTCTTCATAACCCTTCTGTGAATAACGTGTTAAAGAAATCCACTCCAAGTTTTAGTCTTCTAGAGAAGACTAAGAACAGTATTTGGTGCTGTTTGGATGCCCATACCACATAGGCAAGATCAATAATGTGGATAATTATTTTAATACTGAGCCATAAAATATTAACTCAAAGAGCAATTCTGTTGGGATAGATTTCCAAATCCTTTCACTGCTGCCTTTTTCAAAGAATTATTTTCTATGTTAGTTCATCTGCAATTTAACACATAACTGCTATAAGTAAATGAGCTGTAACATGCCTGCTTTCCCATTACGTGTGTCCAGAGACATTTCTGTTATCAAAAAGTTTCTCTCTACTGGGTATTACCCCTACTGTAAGGAAAAAAAAGGGAATTTCATTTGGTCACAGTGGTTTCTTCTGAGAAAACGGATTTTTCCATTTGGATTGGAAATAAAGCATGTGTCTTCAATTGTTAGTAATAGTTCATGGTATAGAATATATATATATCTATATATAGATAGCACCAAAGACATACTAATGTTCTTCCAACATGAAAAGGTCTTTATCCTAAATTGCCTTTAGAGGCTTTTGGGGGAAAAAATATAGCCACCTAGAGCTACATATTAGGCATTCCATTTTGTCCTTCAGCTACTTCATCGTGGTAATACTTAGAATCTCTGACTGAAAAAAAAATGCATTAGCAAATAGAGCTAAAGGCTTTTTACTAGCTCATGTTGTTCTATCATGGTTTTAGTATAGAAGAGGGAATCAGATGAGTATTGTGTTTATTAATCAGAATGCTATGGATTTCCTAAATAGTTATGAAAGATACTTTTTTAAAAGTTTATTTCACTTCTTGCAAAGCTTAGAACTTCTCTGCTGAAAGAAATGAGTACTCTTCAGAATACCACATAAGGAATTAGATGAATACAGAGTGAGATGCAGCAAAGCTGGATGGCACCACTGCACTCCTGGTGATATTACACTGCTGGTGCTCTCTTCTCTCACCACAGGACAGGGGAGGGGAAGGCACAAGTGTATTATCTCAGCTGTTGTGATAGATTAAGCCTGACATGCTGCCAAATCTTATGTGTATTAATAAGTTTCTCTCACTGATCCCCAATGGCAGTCAGATGGGTTCATTGGTAGATTGTGGTGGACATTTAAATGTTTGAGCTGGGCAATTTGAGATGAACTGCCATGATTCATTAGCCCTGTTGAGGGAACAGTGCCAGGAAGTATCTGGCTGATGACTTAAGAGACACCTAGTAAGCAGAATAAAACCACAGCTCACTCAGCAAATCTTGCAGCAGTGCTAAGGGGTCTAAACCCAATGACCAATACTGCCACTTGTAATAAGTCAGGAATTAAAAGCTGTTGTTATTAGGGACTTAAACTTAAAGGCTGGCAAACAATATGCTTCCAAATCACAATCTATCACCAACTGAGAATGACTGCAGGGTGCATCTGTGTGTGGAAACAGAGACTGAAAGCTGATGAATTACTGGTTATAGGAATAAGCTGTTCCTAATTTTTTTAAAAATGTGTTTCTTCAGTCTCCCTGCCTCCCTTTAAGGAGCTCATTGTTGACAGCAATGCAGAGCTGAAACAGTTTGCAGGTCTTAGTAAAAACTATAGATGGAAGGGTCAAGGTGACAATGGGACGACTGATTGCTTTTGAATCCAGCCTGTCTTCTTTCACCTTATGTGTTGTAAGCAAAGGGAGTTCAATTGTTTTACCTTCTTTAGTTTCTCAGGTAATACTCAGAATCTTCAGTATGGAGACAATAAATCCTTATACAAATTCCTAGAGGTTTTGCTGTCCAGTAGGTTGACTATCACGGAATGTTGTGTTTCTATATTAAAAAAAACAACAAACAAACACACATTCTCTGATAGAACAAGAAGAATGCTAAGACTCTGGGGGAGAGGAGATGGGAGATTCTTGCATGTATCATATTTGATTTATAACCTAACATAAGGAGAAGCAGATACAAAATAAGGCTATTCAGAAAGACAGCTATTAAGAACGTTGCCATTCATGGGCAAGAACTGAGAATCAGCTTCTGTATTGTACTATCTACTGTTCCACACATCTTAGTCCTGCTGAAATATGATCCGTTCTTTATGAAGGCATGCTTTTTAAGAGACTTTTTTGTTGTTTCTTTTCTGGATAATCAAAGCTCTCAAGTTTCTTTACCTGTCATTATAATTACAAATGTATTTACATACTTCTGTGAAGAAATGTATGAACCATTTTTACTCAGTTCCTTCTAAAGATCTGTAATTAACTCTTCTTTACCACCAGGACTGCATCTACTGGCTAAAGGTCAACCTTCATAAGTTTACAGTTGTTCTTTTCCAGTCATATTTTCAGGACCACTTTGTTCTGTTCATTCTGCTGCTAGTAAGGCCTGCCATGCATTGTGGATTGCTGTCAGATGATCTTCAAAGACTATAAAATAAATAGTATTCCTTCAAAAATATTTTCTTAAATCTCTTATCTGTCATTTGTTCCCTCATATGTATGCATTTATTAAAGACCTGTCAGAATGAATGGTCAGAGATGTGATTATTTAGCCCGTTTGGTGGAAGAAAAAAGCAACTAAAAATACCTGAGGAGCAAATCAAATGCAGTAGTCTTTCATATTTGGATACATACTTAGGTCATTAGAGGAAATGAATTTTGTGACATTTCCTACTGCTATCCTTTGCTGTGCAGAGTTCAGTATGAATGACAGCTTTTGCTTTGAAAGTAAATCAAGTAAGTTAACAATAGGGTACACAGCTGCCTGGGAACCATGGTGCAGAATAACAGAGGGCAATGACAGTCAGGAATGAAAGGCATTTGCAAAGCTACTATGGACAAAGGTATAATTATGTTGCATTATGATTCTTTCGTGCATCTCCTAGTCTGTAAGTGCAAATACACCCATTTGTCTTGTCCGGATAACGCTTCGGTTTGAAAAGCCTCTTAAGGTGTCCTGTCATCTATCATCTAGTGTTGTAGCACAATGATTTTGTATTTAATACCTTTCAGTGTTACAAAAATGGAGGATCTAATTAAGACTCTATAATCATGGGTGTGTTAAAAAATGTAGTATAGAACAATTTTAAATCTTTATATTGTAAAAAATATACTACATGACAAAATGCAAATCACAGTGTAAATATCTGGAGAGATCTTTGGGTTTTTATTTTTTTTTTAATAAATGAATAGATACAAATATTTTCTTGTCAATTTATCATTGGATTCTCTACTTTTTGGTGTTTTTTCTTGCAAGAAATCAGACATACCTTGGGACCCATGTTTTCATGGACTTTTTTTAAAAATGCTGATTCTTACAATATCAGCATACAGGCTAAAGAACAGATGATAACTTTTTGTCCAGAAAAAACCCCAAAACAAGCAAACTAAAAACGTGTACCAAAGATAGTGTGCTTCAAAACAAAATTCCCCAAAGTATAAAATGTTTGACTCTGAGACGTCCTGCTTATTGATGTAATTAATACAACAGCATATAAGCTCAGTGCTAAGGTGTTGCATTAAAATTCATGTTTGATAACACTGGTTATCTGCTTTTTAGTATCTCCTCTAGGGGAAGAGAACCTTACATATATTATCAATTAGTGATATAAACAGTAGGAAAATAGAAAAGAAAGACAGACTTTCCTTTAACTTATTCTATGCAATCATGGGAAATTTTAGGTTGAGTGGGCATATATCTAGATGCCACCATACCTGTGATTAGACACAACATTAATTTATCACATCTGTGTGAAAATCTGACATACTCCAGAAATAAAAAAATCAATAAAATAAAGTTAATCCTGTTCCTTTATATCTGCAGTCAGGAGTGTGAAGCAGGTTTCTGCTTGATCATCAGTTTAATTCAGCACAGATCAGAAAGAATCAGAAAGATTACCCCAGATGGTTCCTTTAGGACATAATTTGATAGTTTTGAAACCAGTTTCTAAGGCAATAAATGACTTTCAGACCACACCAGGGTAACTAAAACTGATTGTTACCCACTTTACCATTGTCAGGCAAAAGACTGGGGATGGAAATACCTTATAAAAATCAACTAATTCTATACCCTGCAGAGGTGGTATTTTTAGACCATGACATTTCATAAGTAACTGCTTAGGAGAAAAGCTTGTAGTGATTCTGGGTTTTGTACAGAGGATCCACTGTTCAGGACTGTTAGTTCAGAAGACCAAGAAACCATGATAAGCATCTACAATTTTGAGCTGTAGGCAGAAGTGGAAACACTCCCTTTTGGGACAATGACACTCTTAAGAAATCATAGAATAGTTTAGATTGGAAAAGACCTTTAAGATCATCAAGTCCAACCATAAACTTAGCACTGCGAAGTCCACCACTAAACCATGTCCCTAAGCACCACATCTACACGTCTTTTAAATACCTCCAGGGATGGACACTCAACCACTTCCCTGGGCAGCCTGTTCCAGTGCCTGACTACCCTTTCGGTGAAGAAGTTTTTCCTAATATCCAATCTAAACTTCCCCTGATGCAACCTGAAGCCATTTCCTCTAGTCCTATCGCTTGTTACTTGAGAGAAGAGACCGACCCCCACCTCGCTACAACCTCCTTTCAGGTGGTTGCAGAGAGCAATAAAGTCTCCCCTGAGCTTCCATTCTCCAGGCTAAACAATCCCAGTTCCATCAGCCACTCCTCATAAGACTTGTGCTCTAGACCCTTCACCAGCTTCGTTGCCCTTCTCTGGACACACTTCAGCACCTCGGTGTCCTTCTTGTCGTGACGGGCACAAAACTGAACACAGTATTCGAAGTGTGGCCTCACCAGTGCCGAGTACAGAGGGACGATCACTTCCTTGGTCCTGCTGGCCACACTATTTCTGATGCAAGCCAGGATGCTATTGGCCTTCTTGGCCACCTGGGCACACTGCTGGCTCATATTCAGCCAGTTGTCGACCAGCACCCCCAGGTCCTTTTCTGCTGGGCAACTTTCCAGCCACTCTTCCCCAAGCCTGTAGCGTTGCATGGGGTTGTTGCGACCAAAGTGCAGGAAAAAAAAAATTAAATAAAGAGATGTAGAATCCATTCCTCATTCACAAGGTGGGTTAGTGAATGTGATAGCATTCATTTAGACTCTGGTTTTAGATACACTGTGACTAGGTCAAGTTGTACAATCCATATTGCACAGAAAATAAACATGACTGTTCAGGATCAGAACAGATAAAACTGTTCAAGAAAAATAGATTAATGGGTCTTACTCTTCCCTAAATAAATGGAGTACAATTTGGAGAATACTTCTGATAATCCAAAGGACTTCCTGTTTTATTCTCTTTCTCCTACATATAGGAAATATGAATTCATGTATAGGCACAAAGAGGCTAGTTGTGGGTTTTTTTCACACGAACTCACAACATCCATCCATCCAAAATCTGCCACCTCCTCTATTCATCAATTTTGCCTTTTCATGCCTGTTTTGTACACACAGTCACTCGGAGTGAGCACCACTCCTCCATTCTGAGGGTTTTGTTAAGTTATGTAGAAGTGGGCGTAAGTGTGGCTTGTACAGAAAATACATAGTAAATGGTAAAAGAAGGTAGGACTTTTCATCTCTTCCAAGGTGTTACTTTGAAAGCAAGTATAATGTCTTACATCTTTTTCTCATTCTTTTTTCTTTCTCACTTTCTGATCACCTTTTTTATGAATAGAGAAGAAAGTAAGTTATTTATGAACATCTACCTAATTTAGTTTTGATTTGCATGTAAACTTTTCTGTTTTAATTTAAATCAATAATTGCTTACCACAGGTCTGACTGAACATTCCAAAACTGTTTTGCAAAACAAATCTGTATTTGATAGTTTGAAGTTTGAAGTTTTCTGACGGTCAGTGATTTTTTGGGGGTGTCCTGCTGAGCCACATAACAGTAAATCAAGATTCTTTGCCATGGTTGATTCCCTCTGTCAGAGGATTTAAATCACATGTCCTGACTATGCAATAGTATAGATTTGGGCTGAAAGGTGTAAATGTGTTTAATAAAATCCATTCAAATCCTTTTTGTAGGCCTTAGGATTACTAAAAGCAAGACAAAGCCTCCTCTTAAATGACATCTTAAGATCTCAAACTCTGTCTGTTACAATATTACCCTTAGTATATACAATTCTATTTTATTCAATAAGGAGACCAGCTAGTGTAGGTACTCACTAGCCATGATTAGATGCACTCAGAACTCCTCAGATTTGTCATTGTTTTTTTGCTTCTATACTTGTAACAGTAATAATGTTGTTTCTTTATATTCAGTGACAAGTATTTGTGGTTTTAGAGCACAGGGGTCTGGTTCCTATTCTTGTTAATGAAGTTCCAGATGACCATGAAGTGCTGCAGAGTGACAGCTATGAAATCCTAGGTGGCCACAGATTCATTAGAATGCAAAATAGTCACTAATAGGGCACCTAGTGAGAATAGTCTTTTTTTGTCTTAAAAGGTACTAGATCTAGACACAACTCTTTCATCTACAGTGTCAAGGAATAAAAAAAAAGTTTTTTTTTAAAGGAGAATACTGTAATATCTAAGATCCACTGACAGCTGTTTCAGTTATATTTCAATGTAAATATTTTTTTAAAAATCACAAGTGTTAAACTGAAGTAAAACATTACCTTACATGTCCTATGTATGAAAAGTCCTCAAGTTCTAACTGTACACTGGGGTGAAATAAACTAGTCATAATGGTTATCCTTTGGTAATCTTTAGCTATCAATATAATGATTAAGGCTGTAAATCACTAGGTATTGTGTAAGTATGTATTTTGCCCATATAGCAAAGTTATATACTAATAGAAAATCGTTGGAACTAATTGCTGATTTCCCTCACTCAAAAGCCATAATCATAAAGAAGGTACCCTCAAATTTTCCATGTCATATTGCACAAATTTAAAAATATCTCTGTAATTACTGTTTTCCAAATAGAGAAAATCAGAAAGAGATGTCAAAACATTTACTAGGCTTTAATTTAAAAAAATAAGCTGTTGCTTTATATATTTTTTTTAAATCCTGTCTAGCTATTAGGGTTTTCTTTAATTTTCACAATGCAATGACAGGATAGGGACTTCTCATGCTGTGTAACCTAATGTCAGGGCCTTGAGGGCAATAACAGCCCATACTGGCCCTGCAGCCTCCCCCAACCCCTGATCATGGGACCAGGAGTCCCATTTCAACTCAGCTCAGGGCCATCAGTCCCTGTCCGAGTGATGCCATAGGACTGAGGATCTCCAGCTCCACCACAGCCCTGCCCTGCCTAGCCACGGGCCCTGCTGAGATGTGCCCGACCTGTAGGCTCACATCCTAGCCTGGTCTCAGCCCATCCTCACCGTCATGGCCCTGCCTGGCCATGCTGGGGCTGTGTCCGACATGGCTTTCCCTCACCAGGCATGATCCTGACCCCACCTGTGGGCTGACATCCTGGTCTAGCTTTGGCCCATCCTCGTCACTGTGAACTTGCCTGATGATCTGGACTCCTGGTTGAACCTGGCCACAGTCTCTGGGTCTGCCTTGCTCACCTTGCACAGGTACTGTGGGGCTGGGCCCTGGCTGGTGAGGCCCTTACCCTGCCAGCCCAGGGATCCTCTGTGGTCCCTGGCTCACTGTCTGTCAGGGAGCAGCTGGCTTTTGCAATGCCCTGACACCAAAAGCCAATTGGTTTTTAGTCATTAGCTTTGCAGTACAGGTGATGTTTCAGTGCTTTGCTAAAAAATTGATAGGCTTAAGTGTATGCTTTAGGTGAAGCATGTTTGAGTATGTAATTAAAATAAGGATGTGTTTATGTTGTTTCCTGAATCAGGACAGTAAAGAGAAGTCAGTCATGGCTAACCAAAGAAGTCATTCCTAAGAAAGCAGCTGACCATATTAAATATACAAGAAGATAAAATACATGTCTTCGGGCTATACTTACCTAATATACCGTTATTCATTTATTCTGATTTAGGTAAAGAAGGGCCCACTGCTCATTATTTTGTCAGTCTTAACAAATGTATCCTTACCACTCCAGCACAAAGGAGAACAGAATTGTTATTCTTACATTTGAGACAGAGAAATGGGGACAGGGAAATGAGGTGTTGGAAGGTTGAATTAAATCTAAACTAGTGGATCTGGGAATGTATCAGAGTCAGGACCAGGGGGTCCAGTTAAGTGTTCATTCTACTGACCACCACTTGGATCTACCTGCTGTCATGGGAGCTGTGGGTTTCCACTGGAAGGAAACACAAGTGTGCAAGGGACTTCAAGAGTAATTTGGTGACTAGTGTACCAACTATGACATATAATCACCACTAGATACAACCACAAAGTCTTTGGTAAAGTCTCAAAGTAGATGTCTTCAAAGTCAGAAGACATCCGCTCCAGTTACTAGACCATTCCTTTTGCTGTTTTATTAACATTATGCTCCATCTCTTATGACAAAAAATTAAATGGTCAGCTGGATTGTTTAAATGCCCCTAAATGGCGTTGTTTCTATGTTACAGTATAAACAGTGATATCATCATTCATGTTAAATAGTACCTTGTGTCAATGGCAGTTATTGAAGAGCTACACTGTGAAACTGAAAAAGCAGTAGAAAATCCTGTACCACCTTGCCATTTCCAAGTCATCCTAAACTCTCATTGGATCTTCTTTTTCTATCTCAATGAAAAATACATGACACCTTCATGCTCAGAAATTAATCTGCCCACCTCACAGTGGCTACCACCTCTGAGAGAGGCTATGCAGTTTTTGAAGTTTGACAATTTCAACAAATTTCAAATCAGGGAAGAGCAGGGGGTAGGATGGTAATTTTTGTGTTCTTATCTTTGTGTTTGAATTTACAGTCACATCGAGTGAACTTCCCTCTTTCTTTCTCACTCAGCATCTACATATTATGAATTATGCCTAAATACCAAAGTGTTACTTAATGTAGCCAGAGAAGAAAGGAATGAATGATAGCCCATTATTGCTTTACATCCAGACATCATTCTCAGAGTTCAGGGCTATTCTTTTAGCAATGCCACAAGAATTACACAGGCACGACTAGTTTTTATAATCCCCTTAGGCAATGCTGAAACTATAAACATGATGGGAATGAAGTCTCACCGTGTGTATCTAATAGCACCAAAGAGAGTAACTAGAATTGGTGCTGACACAGCATTCGGCTTGTATTAAAGGTTTAACATACTACACAAATCCCCTTGGCTGCTTGGTTTCAGGCATTTAGATCATTAGGAGAGGCTGTGTGGAGGGACTGTCCCAAAATACATGCCAGTGAGACGTCTACTGGCGCCATAAAAGCTATACATACTGAGGCGCTTTATTCAGTTCTGGACAGGGATCTGGGCAAATAACACTGGGAAAATTCAGGTACACATATGCCTAACTCTTGCTGATGCAGTAAAGGGACAGCATGGAACAATGAAATGTATACAGAAGTAATGCAAAACTATATGAGATAGGTATATATACACACACACATATGCATGCATCTGTGTGGATATTACTTAAGTTTTATGAAATCTGTGTACATTGACACACAGTTTCAGTCCCATACAGAACTTTGCTTTCCTCCCAGTTAACAGATGTAAGACAAGAAAAACACCACTGCAGTCAGAAGTTACAGAGGGATTTAATGAAATCAAGAGTATGAAATTAGGCCCTGAAAAACAGATGTAGTCACACATCAGAACTTCTCTCTCTTATTAATTACATTTAAAAATTTTGTTACAAGAAACATTTTGTTACAAGTGAAAGATATTTGAAGAATTCTACCTTAGAAATTTAAAATAATTTTCAGAAAATATAGAATAAAAAATATTAAACTTATTCTAAATGTTACCTTCAAACAGATCACTTCTCCTTGCAAATATTTCCACTGAACAGATTTCACTGGATTTTCTTTCTTGTTTGGATGTACACTACATAAGGAATAGCTTCTTTTCTTCAGTGAAATTTGTCTACCTGCTAGGAAGTCTAATTCGTTTGATAAGCGTTCAGCAAAATTAGTCACTCAAACATTGAAATCTCAGGGAAAGCAATTTATACACTCACAGACATAGGACTTACAGAAAGTTTGCCAATAACTTTTGTGGGTATTTGTTCAGATTTAGTGCTAGCATTTCTTACTCTTCTGCTTTCCTGAATGAAGATTTCTTGATTTCAGCCTCTTTCCTGTGGAAAATTTCTCCTATTTCTGACATTCCTCATTACTTCCAGTTTCTTTGTTTAGTTGCTATTTTATCTTTACTATCAATTTTTGTTACTGGAGTTGCTTGAGCATTCAAGTAATAAGCCTCCCACTGTTTTTTTAAATTACTTCTATAATTCATGTTTTTAAGCAATGTTAGCTATGTCTTAGTTAACCTGTAAAAGTGAGTTCTTACTCCTCCCTACTCCCTTTGTTTGATAATATAAAACTTAAACTCAATACAGCCCTGAATCAGGAGTTCAGGTTTTGTCCCTAAAATAAATCACTGTCACCTTGCCAGCCATACCAGAATATTCCTGTCAGATTGAATTATCAGTAAATTGAAGGTCAGACAGGTTTATTACTTAATATCTGTATTATAGTGCATACTGCTTAATGATACTTTAGCCTCCAACAGTTCTCCAGGCTTTAGTATATCCCACTCTCCTCAGTTTGTATGTTTCCTGCTAGCCATCAAATGTACTTAAGGATTAGCATTTAAAGCTTTTTTCTATATTACTCATAATATTTTATATAAAAGAAAGATATTCAGAGAATGAGTGCACAACTGTGTACCTAATTAAAATTCTCTAAGATGTAGATAAGAGGAATTCAGTAGAAGTGTATACAAACAGTGTTTCTGGTGAACGATAGAAATAGTTTTTTTAAGATTATTATAAGTATCCCCACTGTGACAAAGCATCCAATTTAAAAGACTAGTAACAAAATAGGTATAACATCTGAGTATTAAAAAAATCGCAGTCAAGAAAATTGAAGTACTTTCCCTCTTTCCCATGAAAGTTTCCCTAGATCCTGTATGAGATCAGTGTCTCTGGTGGTAAAAAGTGTCTAGAAAGGCAATTAGCCGATTGTGAATTTCCTGGAAATGGGGGAATCCACAGGGAGCATAAAGAGACTGCAGCTCCCAGCAGAGGACATATCAGCTCATATTGTAGCTCTCATGAACCAGAATGGCTACATTTTGGGTCCAGGCAAGGGAGAGAATTTCAGACAAGAATCTCTTATGTCACAGTGTTGAAAGTATCTAGAGTGTCATAGCTTTCACCTGAGACAGGCCATATTTCAGAATCAGCCTTCTCTGTAAGGGTTGTGACATATTTATTAAGCATCTTATCCATTCTGAAGATTGAATTGGGCCTGTTTAAAATCTTATTTCGGTGTAATTGCTGTCAGTGTTTATTAAGCCTCATTGCAAAGACAGAGCAGGGCAGGGAAATCAGACTCACTGGTGTCAGCCTGTATTAAATAACAAGAGCTAGTAGCTAGCCTTATACTCTTTGTTGTTTAGGACTAAGTTTTAATTTAAATGCTGCTAAACAATTTTGGAGGATCTCTAAAACAATGCCATCATACCTGCTGGAAATTGAAATCCGGTACACTATTGCATCTTTTTTATTATGTTGTCCTAATTTGAACCTCATATTTTCCAGCCCAACTTCTACTTCTTCCCTCTGAGAGCTTGTGGAGTCAGTCCACGTTGACAGAAAGACCTAAAGGTCAGTTAAAAGAAGAATGAGAAATTTTTCTGGAAAACATTTCTGCAGTCATCGTCTACTGCAGTCACAGACTTATGCTCTGGGGAACACACCAGTGCTCTGCCTCCAGGGCTTTCATCTCAGGAGAACTGTAAGAACCAGAATTGATCTATGCAATTTTTTTTTTCCTTTTTTTCTTTTTCTTTTGGCCTCTATACACCAACACTGAAGGGTTCTTCTCTTCCTCCTTTCTAAGACTACCCCCTTGAACAAGTCTTGGTCAGTTTTATCCATCAGTGGGTAACTCTTAGATGATGCTCCTGTAAAAATGCTATGGTGTAGCAGTAATGGAATGGTTATTATGTCCTTAATTTCTTGCAGCTCAAGCTGCTTCATCCCACCTCAACTGATTCACAAGTGCAGATGTAGAGGGACGGCCATGGTCTTTAAATATTCCTTCTTTTGAGTCCAATATTGCCTACATTTTCCTGTTCAAAATTTATTCCATTTTTATAATTTTAAATTTCCAATGGCATTCAAACATTTCCTCTTTAAATTTGTATCAATCCTGGCCAGTTTGTTCTAAAGTTCTAGATGTCTCATAGTAGCTATACTTTGGGAAAGCTCTTGAGTTCCTTAAACTTTTCAAGTGCCTTAAATTGACAAACTTATGCTAGAAGTCTGGTAAGAACAAATCCTCTGTGAGAGCTCAGATACTCCTGAAAAAGTTCTGTTCTTCCTGTCAACAGTGTGCTCTATTATGTCCATGAAATAGAATCATAGACTCACAGAATCATAGAATCATTTAGGTTGGAAAAGACCTTTAAGATCATCTAGTCCAACTGTTAACCTAGCACTGCTAAGCCCACCACTAAACCATGTCCCTAAAGAAACAGTCAATTATATTGTCTGGGGTAACTGAGGAACTGAGAAAGCTTAAGTGACATTCTCAAGGACACAGTGTGAGTCTGTCCTAGTTTTAGGACTAGAAATAGACATGCAGATCTTAGCCCTATATATTAAACCTTAGTTATAGCCCAGCTGTTCTGAGTAGAGGGCCTTAGAAAGCCATGTCAGTGAGAACTTTTGAATTCAAACAATAAATAAACGATCATCAAGTCTCAGCTAAGATCCAAATTCAGAAGTTTTATTGCCAGTGTTAGTGTCCAGGAATAAAGGAAAATGCCTGCATTTTATATCATAAGGGAAGTTTATAGATCTGGCAGCTAAAAAAGAACAGCTTTTGATTTTCATGCATTTTGGATGCACACTGGGATCATAGTGAGAGAACTAAAGTAGAGTTGGATTAGGTGATTACAGAAATCTATTTATTTATTAAAGATAAATTGTTCAAAGATAGGGCTGGAAGGGACTTCAGGATGTCATTCAGTTCAGCCATCTTGAACAATGTAGAGTAGATAAACCTGCACTATCCCATGGTGGGTTATAAACAACAGTCAAATTTATTCTTAAAGGTAGCTAGCAAGGGAAATTTCACATCCTGTCTAGTCCTTCTGGTAAGCTCTTCATTCTAGTGCTTCACTACTGTTATAGTTAGAAAGGTTTCCTAAATATTGCTTACTACAAGTTGAAGCTATTTGTAATCACAATCACACTGTCAGGTTTCTAAGGACCTTTAGGTTTTCAAAATGGAGGAGAGGGAGTCTTTCAATATCTGTATGTCAGTTAAATTTCATGCAGCATCACTAAGCAAAATTATCCTTCTTATGCCTTAATAACCCTTGAGGATGAAGTACCATGAGGGACAAGGTCATGGTGAAAACTGTAATTATCTCCTAGAGCTATTGATTTTATGTTAATGTTTTTAAATGATGCATATAGCTTGCATCTAATAATCTTACCTAGAATGTCAGGTGTTGTTTTGAGCTTTCTATGTCACTTGGGAGGAGGTTTCTTTGGACAGATATCAGTGTGTCTACATTGCTTATTGCAAAGGTTGGTGTGTGTGGGAGAGGGAGCTCAATATCAGGTCAAAGGAAAAAAGGTTTTTCAAATAAAGATTCCAGTGGCTGAGGCAGTTTCTCCTAGGAAACTCCCAATACAGAGTTCATCCCTGAGGTGTCATACATCGGGATTCCTTTCTTGTTTGCATATCTTCTAAAGGCCTAGCCACGGAAAAATATATTTCTCTAAATCTTCTAGTATATATTATCTTCCTGATGTTTATCTTCATGACTTCGAAACTATCAGCTATTGATACCTTCTCAAGAGATCGTGTATTTCACAGTCTTTAAGGTGCAAAAAGAAGGCAAAACCAGATATATTCTATGTGTTGTGAATGTGTTGATTTTGCGACTCACAAAGTCTTCCCAGCTATCTGTAATTTAGATGAGCACCATGTTTATACTCTGAATGATTTTACAGTGTTATTTTTCACTGATAAAAGCTATAAATCTGGGTATTCTGCTTTAGAGAAGCAACTCTTTTCCCAGAAGACCTCAAAGAGATTCTCTGGAAGTGTTCATGCTATTATAGTTTGTGTATATCGCAGATGATAGCTAGAGTTTCATACAATCACATAAACTGCTATTGTAGTTCTGTCTTTTAATGTGTTCAGGTAATAGCCACTAATGTGGGATCTTCTATAAGTTAAAAAAAAATCAAAAAAGTAAGGGATCTTAATTTTTATATAGTTCACATTCACCAACCTGCACCAAAACATTACAGGATGAACAGTCTACCAATATTAATAAGGATTGCTCATCACAGAATATCTTGCCATGCTCCAAAGGCACACAGAGTGTTTTGCACTACATTCATGACAAGGCTGAAGATCACTTTTTAATTTACAGGGTTTGCAGTTGCCTGCATACATTTAGTCTCATTCTGCATTGACCACATCTATCACCTTGATATCTCTCTTGATATATAGTTTTTATTCTAACTGAATCCAGAAAATATGTATTTACAGTAAATACTCTGCCTTCCTTAGCTGTGGTTGAAAGGATTAGATTGACCAATGGAGTGAAACTTTCTCACTTTCTAAGAGATTTTATTTGTCTGCAACACAGATGGAACAGACTGGCAGGCAGTAGCAAGGAGAAATTTTCTTCAGTCGCTGCCCATGCTGTGGAAAGACTAATATGGACTTCAGTCACTCTATCTGTCAATCTCACACTTCACACCAGTTCACAAGTCAAAAGAAAGGAAGTAAGTAAATGAAGCATGTAAAAAGAAAACATTTTGGAAAATAATGGGGATGGGAGAAGAAAGCACTTGAAATGATGAGGAGAATTCCAATGTACTGATTACTTACCTGCCAGGTTTTTACTCACTGGGTGGTCTTCACATACAGATGCTATAGCTGAAAATATTTTTAGTATCACTTGGGCTTTGCTTGTTTTTTTTTTTCCCACATTGCCCAAATTTCAGTGTCTGTATGTCTGTCCTTAATGACTTATGTCGAGGACTGTTATGGAACCAGAATTGTCTCGACATTGCCGTTCTACCGCCATCTTCTGGTTTCGACATCTAGCCCCTGACGAAACCACCACAGGACGCCCGTGCAGCGACCAGGACGCGAAAGGCGGGGCCATGGACTGCACCTACGCCTGCGCAGACACCAAGGCGCGAAAAGCAGAAGCGCAAACTGCATGTACGCAGACCCATTCTGCGCATGTGCGCATGTGCATGGCCCTATAAAAAGACCGCGTGCTCCTTTTCAGGTCCTCTCTCTTTCTCTTCTCGTCCTACCCCACGTACCTCCTTGGGAGCTGCTCCTGCGGACACAGAGACTGGACCGACTGGACCTTTGATCGACGGGACAACGCCGGACTCGGAGTGGCGGTAGCTAGTTCCCCTACGTGGCTCTCTTCTCACCTGCCTGAGCACGCTCTTTCTCTCTTTTTTCTCCTCTTTTCTCTCTCTGTCTCTTCCCCGCCCCCCCCCCCCCCCCCACCTGGTCTTCACCCCTTCGTTCACCAAAATAAAGTCAAAAGGTTGTACGCCATTTGACCTCGTTTGCGTCTTAATCTCGTCCTTGGGATCGTATCAAAACCTCCCTCAACTTTGGATTGGGACAACTTAGTACAGTTTAATGTCTCTGCCATTCACACTAGTCATCACCTCCAATTACTAACGGCATCAGGTCTCCCTGTGATTTGCCCTTTGTGGCCAGCTACTTTTGACTTGGTCTGCAGCAACTGCAAAAATGGCAGAGAGCAATTACAGAGCAGACTGATGCTTGGCTATAGACTTAGAGGTGCATTATTTTTGGTGGTTTTAATCTTTTTTTTTCAATTATTTTTTAATAATTTGGGAAATAATTTAGAGAGATTATAACTCCACTCTGATTTAATCTGCCACTAGAATGAGAAAACCCCCAAGTTTTATATGAAGCTTTTTAAACTGATGATCAGAAATCCAACAGCCTGAATTGCTATTCTAGACACATATTATGAACCTTGTATGATACTTTATTTACATGACATGAAATACTGCTGCAGTGTTTATGTGAATAAATGTTAATCAAGGAGTAAAAAGAGTTTTGAAAGAAACTGTTCGTTAACAATCATGAGGCTTTCTTTGTAGCATTGTTACTAGATTAGATTGCTGCTAACCTTTGGATGTATAGTGTCTGCTAAAACCCCAGAAGACAATATTAGGAAACCACATGGTGTGAATAACTGATATTAGTTCTTATGGAAATGTAACCATTTCTAGTATGTACTATGGCTGTTATTTAGTTGTTTAAATAGCACAGCAATGTTGCATCATAATTTCAGACAAGGAGAGAAAGAAACTTGTGTAAAATTCAAACTGCAGAGAAAATTTACTGTAGTCTTACTCCTATTTTACTAGTAGCCTTACATTAGTAAATATACATGTAGTAACATACATGTAGTAATGAAAAAGGCATGTGATCTTTACTAAGCAGGAGTCCCTAGGTAGGTCAGTGATTCTTTGCATCCCAGGCAGAACAGCATCAACCACATAAGGATTAATGTAGTACTTAAAGAAGGAGTAGACAAGTATCACTTTAAATGATAGATCCTTCTTTGCTCATGCCTCCAACAGATTTGCTTGGAAGCAAACAACACTACTCTTCTACTTTATAAGAGCTGGCTTTCCTTTTTGCTCCACAAGTGTAAGTCCTACCAGTTTACTTCCTCATGTGCATGCACACGCAGTCTTTCTTTTGTACTTTAGTGTGACAATGGAGATGCTTAGATAATTTCTGCTTATTGTGTCATAGATATTTCTATGGTCTGATATTTTCTGAGGCCAAGCCTGAAGGTCTTATAACCACCACCTCCAAAACTAGTCAGTGAAATGCTGGCAGTAGTTTCCTTTCTTTTACTGAAAATTATCTTTGATCCATCCTTTCAATGCCCTGTTATCTGTTCAAGGGAATAACCAGCCTGCTCTCAGAAATGGCTGTGATATGTCAAGGCATGCTGACAATTAAGTCTGAAGAGCAGTAGTCAAGCTGTGGAGGGAATGCAGAACCAAAATAACAGATAAGGCTGCAGGTTGTAGTTCAGATGCAGTAAGATGACTTTTGCAACATGTTTACAGGCAAGGAGTTCTAATGGACCATGTGAGAATTCATTGCTAGTGTTCTTGAGAGAAAAATGTGCTTAACTCCTTGCCTACACAATGCCTGCCTGAAGCTATAATTCTGATTCCTTTTAAATAAAATAAAAGTAATGGACATTATCTCTTGGAAAGCAAGTCAATAACATCATGTGGCACTTGTGTTAAATTTTTATCAGTCTCTTGCAAAAAACACTGCAAATGAGATCAAATAATTATCTGCTTTCAAAGCGCAGTCTGTAATGCCTAGCACTTTTTGTTATTACAAAAGCTCTTACAAGGGAAACAAAGTCTCTGCCAGATAAGAACCAAACATAATTCTACAGTTATTAAGTCCTAAACTAAGATGATGCATTCAATAAGATGATATTAAAGTGCATCAAGTGATGGTAGTAGGTCATATGTGTATATGTTCTTGGGCACCCAATAAGCCTCAAAGACACTGAGATGGTACCAAGTAACTTTGTGTGTCAGGTGATATTGATCTCCTCCTTACTTGAAATAATGCAAGTGAAATTTTTAATATATTTTATAAAGATTTTAAAACTCTGAAAGGTACTGAGAACACTTACCATACCTACAGGACGTTACAGTTGTGTCTTCTTATGTACATAAGACAACTCTTTTTGCTTCTGCCTTGAAGGTGCCAAACTGACGACCTTAAAGACTCGGAGCTCTAAGTACTCCTTTGCTGAACAGCACAGAACAGGCAGAATTACTGAAGGCTTCATTTGAACTGCATCACCATTCCTCTCAACTTTCAGCCTCCAGGGATCTGCTTTAAGTAGTAGTAGTGCTGCACATTCATAAGGATGTCACTTTTGGTAGAAATTTTTATGAGAATGCCTGAGGAACTAGTTTATTTCATGTAAACTATTGAAAATATCTCTGACAGCAGCAGCCTTGGCTACTTGTATGGTTTTGAATATATTAGCAGAGGCATGTTACCTAGAAGGACATCACGTAGCACAGAAATACAGATTACTATACCAGCTCCTCTCTAAAAATTACCAATACATTCTTGTAATATATAACCCATTTACTAATTTTTGAGTATTCAAGGCAGGACACTGATTTAGCTGCAGAATTCTCAGTGCACTAAAATACATGAATCTTTAAAAGAACTCTGTCAAGAAATGTAACCACTAAAATTCTGAATAATGTTAAAAAATAAATGAAGATGTGGGCCATTGCTCACAAAATCCATTATAAATTGAAATGCTTCCCATTTTACTTGAACCAGGATTAAATTTGAAGTAGGGAGATTTTTAATGTGTTTAAACTTCCTGCTTCACTTTGAATCAAATTTCAGTAGTCTTACAAACTTGTCCAAAAGTGAAACAGTATAGACAGTGTATTTGGCCAGTTTTGTCTCCCTGAACATCTGCTTTACTCATCCTGGCATGATATAAACAATGAAATACGAATCAGCTTTTTAAAACTATTTTTGTTTCAAGAAATATTTTTGGAGCTTGCAGAGAAAAATACATGAGTGGGAAACCTTGTTTTCTGCTAAGGTGCAATAAGATGCTTAATGAACAGAGAATATTCCTTGAAATTTGATGCTTTATGTGCAAAAGATCTGTGGAGATAAACAACATCCACTACTCTCCCCTCATCCAGCAACCTAGTCACCTTATTGTAGAAGGCTATCATGTTGGTTAAGCATGATTTCCTTTTCATATATGCATGCTGAGTGCTTAAATTAAATTGACTAAATTTAATTTTTGATTCAGCTGGCTATTGTCCAGATCTCCAGTGGGAACTGCCAGGAGAAACAGTCAATATTTTGATGACTCACAAAAAAATCCTGAGCTGGAGAACTTTTTAAAAGGCATTTATATTTTTTTTGTTCATTTTTCCTGATTAGGAGGTCTATAGCATATACCCACTACAACTGCACCCACGTCAGTCTGCCCACTAATCTTGACCTGTAAAATCTCCATGAAGTACTAAAACATTGAGCTATCCAGATTCATAGAAAATCCGGTTTTGTATTTCTTTCCTTATTTGGACTTCTTTCCTCATTATTCCAGCAATTTTGTTCATGAATGTGATAGCTGACAGAATATTAATATCTCACAGTAATAGACAGGCTTGCCGATATTGAAAGGATCAATGGCCTGAGGATGCAGACTGGGTTGAGGTGGTCAAACCTTTTTAGTACTACTGATATTCTCCTGAAACTGTGAACTATTTGGTCAAAAGTACAGAGAGATATATCAAAGAATTTTAATTGCAGTCAGTCTATTAGTAATAAATTTATCCTCTCCTGGGCATTCTTAGAAGCTGACTACATTTTTTTTTTTCAAAGTTCACAGCTGCACTTCAGTTGGTTCACCAAACATTTGGGAAGTTCAGCCGAGTGTGGCTTAACATTTATCAGAAGAAGAGTATTAATATACCAACACTTGTCTGGCATGAGAAGCCACTTTGGCTGAAGAAACAGTAACACATTTAGGCACTGAATCCTCAAGATGTGCAAATGAAAAAGGGAGAATTAGTGCAGATGAATAGAGACTAAAGAAGGCTAATTCCCAGTTAAAAGAGGCTTGTTAACACACCACTCATTGATTTTACAAGTTAGAGGCAGAGCTCTAGAAGTAGAACCGGATCAGCTCTTCTTCAAGACTGAATTTATATGTCTAAGAGAGAGAAATACTAGTGTGCATTTGCAGCCATTGGGAACAAAGTAAGCAGTGCTGCAGTGACCCAATATGTTCTTTAGAATATAGAGGAAACCAGTGTAGTAAATAAGTTAATAAGTGAATGCATTAATATATTAACAACTCATTCTATGAAAATTAGCGAAATCATATAAAAGAGATGGCAAGCACCTTGGAAGTCATTGTCTCTCCTCATTGTCAGAAGGCAGGGCCTATATCACTCCTGACAGAAATTCTTTGACTTGTTCTTTAAAATCTCTCATGGTCTCCAAGGAGACTAAACTAGTGCTCACTATCCTTACCATTAAAACATCTAGCACTGACATAGTCTCCCTTGATGTTTTACAGTTAGTTTATGTACAGCCTCCTTACAATCTGTGATAGGCTCATATTCTGTTTCTCTTATCACAGAATTCACTACTGTATCTCTGATTATTTTCACTGACCTTTGTTTTCTCCACATGTCTGCTTCCTTCTTAAAATCTGCAAAACTAGACAGGACTCTTGGAAAGGGCAGCTTTACAAGGGTAGAGAGGGTTCAAATCATTACTTCATACATGTAACATAATATTTCTGTATATACTGCCTAGTATGATTATTATTCTTTGCAGCAGCATGATCTTGTTGGCCCATATCCCACTTCTGAACCAGTGTAATCCTTAGATTGTTTTCTATAGAATTGCTGCTCGCCTAGTCACTCTGCAATAGCAATAATGGAAATACTCTATAGTATATGTCATACACTTCTGTTTTCAGCATAGCATTGGCAGGCTGCAAAAAGAGCCTTATCTATTTGCCCTTCACTGAGGACTTTGGTGATGTTTATACTAGGAAGAATCATTAAATCGTTCCCGTTATGATAACTAGTCAAGATTTAACTTCTAAATCCTTGTTGCTGATCCACCTCTAAAGGATTTATTTGGCTTTCAAAAACCATTTAGCTTTGGGAATTAACTAGTTTCTTCAAATCGTACTTTGTGTTTTTTGTACAAAAAATGGTGGGAATATAAAGAAAACCTTCTGCACTATCTATACAGAAGCAGTGTACAATTTGGAGAAAAATGGAACTAGTAAGGCTGTACTTTAAAACCAATTTTACATAAAGGCATTGAGTTTTCAAGTTGCTAGAGTAAGAGCTGAAATGATAGGTATCTGCTATATACACAAATGACAGGAGGGCATCAGTGATGAGCTATCCTCATCACTCCCTACTTATGTTTAGTGTTCTTCCTAGCAGAGAAAAGTATAATTGTAGAAAAGACTTTTTTCAGTGTTGCATCAGTCAGTGTGAGAGGTTAGATTTCTTACATGCTGTGTCCCACTTAGCAGTTTGGGACTCCTTCCACTTGCTGGCTTGATTCAATAATTGTCAATCACTTTTTCTTATCGCCAGTAACAATAAACATGATTGTGGTTACAATTAGCTGCCAAAGCCTAGAATGGTAAATACATGGGACTAGAAGGAATGCAAGTACTCAGAAGAGATTAATTGAAACATAAATTAAGGAGTTAGGACAAAAGCAATTACCATATTGAGGAAAAAACTAAGAGCTCATTCAATAGTAGCTGATTTTAAGGAAGCATTGTACAAAACACAGAAGTAAAGAAATGAGAAACAGAATGGTTATCCAGTGACCAGATGGGGTATGAAGCATGGGGGAAAGAAATCTATCAAGTTAAATTTGTGCCAGGAAATCAGCTTTCCACTTGTGTTAGAACCTCACAGATACCACTGTTGTTGATTTTTTTCCTTAAGATGTTTGGACTAGGTATTATTGACTGCATCCAGCTTATGAGCTACTCTTTTCTTATGACAATGGGCTTCAAGTTATATGCTGATTTGAATTTCCTTTAGTATCTTGTCAAATCAAATAACTCATTTTTTCACCATTTCCTCATCCAAGATCCAGTACTTTCTATAACAATATTCAAAAATTACAATATCAATTTAAAATTATATTGATTTTGGAAAATAAAATAACATTTTTTCCTTTCTTTTTTGAACTAGATAATTACTCTGGATCTTAAAAAGAAATCTAGGATACTTATTTCATCACTTTATTGCAGAGTCTGTCTTAAAGACCATTGCGAGACTTCTGATAGGAATGTGAGATTTGTCAACACTTGTGTCAGTTTTTGCAGCAGCTTATCATTGCTGCTGCTCATCTTGGGATCTTTTTAATTTTATCATCTTACAAACATTCCTGAGCTAAACAGTAAAGGTGATTTCCTAAATACGCAGGGTTTTGTAATTCCTTCCTTGATTTTCTGCAGCAGCCTACTGAGGATTACAACTCACTGACAGAGAAGACTCTTGTTAAGCAGAAACTGTTCCTTTCAGGCGTGCTGTTAAATCTTTCTCATGGCTGGGTCTAGACATCATTTTTTAGATCTTTTTCATGAGCAGTGTGGATAAAATGGGGATTGAGTCAAAGGGAACAGCAGTGCAAAGGCTGTTGCTAGCTATGCACTGTTACAATGACAAGTATTTATTTGTCTGTCAGTGTAATGTGCTGCTTTAATAGTCATTTTCTGTCTTCTCCGAGGCTACAGCAGAAAAGGCATGGGATGGATGGAATAAGCCCATGGTCTGAGCATAGTCTATTTAGACTAAATAAATGTAAGCAGTGGTAATAAATGGGAGACAGATGAGGGATGAAGGAGCCTAAACAAAAATGGAAGTAGGACCAGTTTTTACAGCACCAAATTCTAATTTGGGAAAACTAAGTTAAATTTTCTGTCTTTGTGGTGGGTTAACCTTGGCTGGATGCCAGACACCCACCAAGCCACTCTCTCACTCTCCTGCAATAGGACAGGGAGAAAATAAGATGAATAAGCTTGTGAATCACAATAAAGCCAGATCAATTACCAGTTACCATCACAGGCAAAACAGACTCGACTTGGGGAAAATTAATTTAATTTATTGGCATTTTAAAATATAGTAGGATAGTGAGAAACAAAGACCAAACTAAAACCACTTTCCCCTGTCCTTCTTCCTAGGCTCGACTTCACTCCTTCATTCCTGACTTTTCTACCTCCTCCCACGCTGAACAGCACAGGGGCATGGGGAATGGGGGCTGTGGTCAGTTCATAACACTTTGTCTCTGCCTCTCTTTCCTTCTCATGCTCTTCCCCTGGTCCAGGATGGGGTTCCTCCCACAGGACACAGTCCTTCATGAACTGCTCCAATGTGGATCCTTCTTCAAGAATTGTTCCAGCATGGGTCCTTTCCATAGGCTTCAGTCCATCAGGAATGGACTGCTCCAGCATGGGTCCCCCAGGGATCACAGTTACTGCCAGAAAACCTCCTCCTGTGTGGGCTCGTCTCCATGGGCTGCAGTTCATGCCAGAAGCCTGCTATGGCATGGGCTTTCCAGAGTCTGCAGCTTCATTCAGGGCATGTCCACCTGCTGCAGTGTGGCATCCTCCATGGGCTGCAGGTGGATATCTGCTCCATCATCAACCTCCATGGGCTGCAGGGGGACAACCTGTGTCACCATGGTCTTCCCCATAGGCTGCAGGGGAATCTCTGCTCCAGCACCTGGTGCACCTCCTCCTCCTCCTTCACCTTGGTGTCTGCAGGGCTGTTTCTCTCACATTTTTCTCACTCTTCTCTCTCTCACAGGTGCTGTGCAGCATTTTTTACCCTTTCTTAAATATGTTATCACAGAGGTGCCGCTAGCATCTCTGATGGGCTCAGCTCTGGGGACCCAAATGGGGGAACTGGCTCTGTTCAACACAGGGGCAGCTCCTGGTGTCTTCTCACAGAAGCTGTTCCTGCAGCCCCCCTGCACCCCTGCTGCCAAAACTTTGCCGCATAAACCCAATACAATCTTGAAAAAGATCTTATACCTCAGTTCTTACTGAATTGAAGTTAAAAGTAGTTCTTTGCTTTTTAAGATATTTATGGAACTAGGAAGTAGGAGATGCCCATATGCTAACTAAGAAGCAAGCTTTTTTTACAACAATGGCACATGACTTATTTTCCTGAGGACTGTGGACATACTATTATGGTATTTAAACCTTTTTGCTTAAAATACCTCTCAAATTTTATTGCTATCTATATTCTGTCTATAAGAACCATTTCAAGTAAAAAATTGCAAAAATCAGTTGCTACAGATAAAAATCCTACACATGTAAGATTTTTTTCCACTTCAGATGCGAACAACACAAGCATTAAAAGCAGGCCTTCAAATTAATATTATTGCTTAGGTTTTTTTTGTTTTTCACAAAGTGTATAATTGAACCTTTTTTGATCTCTTTTTCCTTTTATTTACTTCAAAATGATAAAAAAATCAAATGCTACTGGATTCTTCATTTCTTCCACCTGAATGATATAATCACTGTGTGCCACCACAAGGTTTAAGGAAGCAGATGCAGCAGTTTCCATACGATGCTTGTATAGCTCTGAAACAGTAGGGAACAAACGGTGTTAACAGGTAGGTCAAGTCTATGAAACTTGTAAAACTTGCCCTCAAGCATTGTAACCGAATATAGAAAGAACTCACATATTTGACAGTTATTTTTAAAGATTCTTACAAATTCCTGTAATGTGAGTCTTGTTACCTTTGAAAGCAGATAAAAAGTGGAGAAAGACAGACGTACACACAAAAAGCTTCTTCCTCTGCTGGACTTCTAAAACTGACACCATGTTTTGCAAAAGATCGATGAAAGATTCTTCCACTTCACTATAAATGGTCTTGCCCTGTTTAAAATACGCTTTTATGCCAAACAATTCACTGAAACTGTAAGAACTGTGTGGTCAATTAGGAAATGTAAGACACTACATCCTACCTATAGAGAACAGGGAGGGGTTTCTGGTTCATATGTGCTGCTTGGAGAATAGAAGTCAGCTGGCACTTATCAAGGAACTTTCTCTTGTTCTTTCCTGTTGTATATTGTCTAAAGTTTACTATCATATTTTTAAAAAGGTGACTTGTGTCAAGGGTTTACAAATCACCAGGGTCTCTTAACATGTCGGCACTTTCCAGCTGTTTTTCTTTTACTGAAGGACAGGAAGTAATAGCTATGATGTAGCTATGATAGCTTTGTGATACCTGTTTTCCACTTGTGGCCACTATAAAAGAAAAAAGTTTTGTTGCCTCCTGTAAGAACTGAATTGGGCAGTTAATATTTCCAATAGCTACAGCTGTAGCCGTAGAATTTGCATCACCTATCATTCCCTGCTTGATGCTTTATCATCTATATCTATACACATTCCAGTGCAGCTCAAAGAAACAAAAGCAATTTGAATTCAGTGATACAGAAATTGAGTGATCTATGCAAGATAAGCACCAAAAAGTTTTGGATGCTTTTCCAATTCTTTTTGTCTTTGTAATCTCGGACTGTTACACAGGAAAAGGTTTTCTTAAGATTGTTGAGTCCTGTTTTTTTGTGGACAAGCAGAAATAACATCTGTTTGTGTGAGTAAAACTGATACAGAAGAAGTCAAGCAAGGTTGTTGAAGAAGGCTATGTCAGAGTTAGGAGATTAATCATTCCAGTTCCAGAAGACAAGTGATTCTTAAGAAATTCACCATGTTCCACATTATATGAGTTCCATAAGTTTATGCAAGATTGCTGTCAAGGGAAACTGTGAATATGCAGGTCTATAACATCATTTGTTTCTTATGCAAACTGAGGACAACACATCCCAGCAGTACATGCAAAAGTAGATTTTGCTACTCTAAGGACTCAGACAGAGAAGGAGTTTTGCAGACCTTGCCCAGGATTGACTGAGCGTGGTTTTTGGTCACAATTGCCTAAGGCAGGCTCCTGCTACACAGCAATGCTCCCTGTCAGCATCCCGTAGGACCTGGAATTTATTTTACAGTCTTGTTATTTGCCATCCTAAGCATGTGTTTTCAGTTGCTTAATGCCTAAAGCTGTTTCCGCTTTAATGTTGTATGGTTGTCTAACCATACTGGGAAAAGTGAGGCTTCTGAAAATTCAAGGCACTTCTTTTTACATAGGTTCAAGTGTTTCTCTGTCCCAGGCTCTCACTGCATTTGTGTGCATCTGTTTCTTTGCTACATGAATTACTGAAAATGTCCAAGAACAATACAATTAAATAGTTTTAAAATGTCCATGTAAACACAATGAAGGAAATGCTTGAGAAGAAGTGTAGCTTGGAAATATTTTTTAAGTTCCTCCTGTACTAAGAATTTTACAGAATAAACAGAGACATGGCTCTTGCCCCAAGGAGCCCTGTATGTTTTGCAGTCTTAACATGAAATGAGGAAAGGATGGAATCAGGACATTTAGTTCATATTTTGGCTTCAACCCTGCTGTTCACTTGGTAAATGAAGTCAGTTTTCTTTGAAGAAAAGAAAAACATTATACCAGTTATTTTTCTATCCTTAGCTAAGCAACAAACTCTCAAGTATTTTAGGAACATGTATATGACAATAGCCTCCAGATATGAAGGCTGTTAACAAGCTGACCTGGAACATTTCTGCTTCTACACGATACAAATGGAAGTAGTGCAATGAGACTGCAAGAATATGAATACATTTGGAAAAAAAAAGTTACAGAAGATGCAAGTATGACCAAAAAGAAAAGCACTAATATGACAGTTAAACCAACCGAGACACCCTCTGAATTCATAAAGGATTTTATTATGGTGAAACCAGAAGCCTTGTATGATACTATCCTAGTTTAAGTGTCATGTCAAAAAGAACATGTTAAACAGAGCTAGTATGCTCACTAACTTTTCAAGATGATGATGACGGGTTAATTTTAAATACAGACATATTGTAAATGGGCATTTTCAAAAGCCATTCTGGTTAGAAGAATAACCATGTGAAAATGCCTTTCTCCAGCAAAACAGGTCTACACCCTGTATTTAATCTGACCTAATTTCTTTTGCATCTGAAGTATATTTTTAATATTTACACTGTTTAACAATTAGAGATTTATTTATAGATCCTATTTTATTTTTAGCTAGGAAATACTCAGCAAAACTGTAGACTGAAATATATGTGAAGGCATTAAGGTTCTAATTATATGACAGTTAGAAAAAAACCTATATGAATTTATTGTTTGAAAATCATGAAAAGGTGATAAAGTTGATGAAATTCCAAGAACTCAGTAGAGTAAATATGAACTCCTAGCAAGTCACCAGCTTGCATGACAAAATGGGCAATCCTCTCACTTCATGTGCCATGGAACCAAAGAAATGCTATACTGATTAGGCTGACACTGTGGCTATGGAAATGCTTTGAAAGGTGCATTAGATCAGGACCTATGTGGAGAGATCATTTCCCTTGTACATCTGGACAGCTTCCAGGGGTTAATTGTTATGGAATTGTTATGAGACTTTTTAGCAGAAGTTGAATCTGCACTATAATGTCCAAGAGCTACTGAGGGAGCTATCCTCAGTAAATTTCTCTAATCCCATTTTTAGCTCACATATATTTCTGTGAACATAGGAACCTAGTGCAATGAGTTCCATGGATTAATATGTACCACACAAGAAAGTACTTGTCTTTCTTGTCAGTAGTACTGTTTCCTGACTATGTCCCTGAGAGCCCTCTAGTTCCTATGCTGCTGCCTTCTTTTTCTGCTTTCCTTTTATGATATGCAGGCATCTAGGACATAGCCCATCCTAGCTGTCTCTTTTCCAAATTGAAAGGTTTTATTTAGTCATTCCTCATATGGTAGCTCTTTCCTACCTGAATTATTCTTCTTATCCTCTTCTATATCATCTTCGGTTTTACAATAACATTTTTAAGATGAGATACCAGAACTGCATGAATATTCACAATGTAGAAACATCTGGCACAAAATGATCTAGTTAAATGCTCTGCTTTGTTAGACTTTCCTCCCTAAAAATACTATGATTTGAAAAATCAAAGCACTGCACTTCTCCAGAATACAAGGAACATGTCCAGTGATGTTACATTTGGTCACTTGTTTTAAAAATAGTCACTTTGTTAGCTACATGGGAATTTAAAAACCAAAGACTTACCATTGCAAAAATTCATCCTTTATTTAATTTCATTGCCCTTCTGAGCTTCTGCAAATAGCTTAAGGATTTTGTGACTTTGTGAATGGCTGCTGTGATATAACTGAGATGTTAATTCTGAAGCCTAATGGCAAGGTAAGCAAAACTGTTATACTACTCACAGTATGTCATTGTAGCAGAAATGCTGAGATGCATTGTTAATATGAAAGAAGACAGTACACAAATCAATATTCTTAATTCTCCAAGATCCGTTGTAAATATAAGATTCTATAAGACATCTACTCCGGTGTTTTATATTCCATTTAAGATGTATTTTTAAGATATTGTGTGATTTATTTTCGACAGGTTACACACGTGTCCTGCTTCAGCTGATCTTTTGCTATTTGTTAGCATTTTGTTAGCTGTTTCTCTAAGCGTATATTTTAATACCTGTATAGAAACCTCTGCTTTTCATAAGCATTGTCATTGAAAATGTTCATTCTTAAAGTGCTTCTGACAAAACAAGGCAAAGTATAAAAACTGTTTCAGCATCAGTGGCATTACTTCACACATGCCATGGACATTAGTAATACAACAGCGATATCATGTATGAAGTGTGCTGAGGTTTGATTTATTCTGTAATGATGTTTTGGGTAACAATTTCTTCTGCCACCTAGCAGTTCAGCTGTTAACTCATACAATAAAAGTACAACATTTGTTTTGGAGAGGAATAGAAGGGAAAAAACCTATGTGTTGCTCACAACACTTGTGAGCACTGAGAGTGTGGTTTGTAGATTTTTCCTGTCAATTCCTGGATTGTGGTTTACGTTCATTGTCTCTCTGATGAAAACATACTGAAAAGCCATTTCACAGAGACAGTGACAATGGGTTTTGTATGCCGCCATTGCTGCCAAAATACACTGCAACCCATCAACTCATTTTGTATTGAGTTGCCTATAGAGCCAGTGTGGTCTAGCAGATATGACTCAGCTGACTTCGTGATCATGTAACATTAAATACCTGTTTTTCAGCAGAATAAAGTAAAATATCAAGCTGATCTTTCAAACATAAACTTTTGTCTTTTCAGTAGAAACCAATTTGCCAACTGATTTCAGTCATCGGGCTACTGAAAAACTTTTGCTAGCTGCAATTTATTTATAATTGTTGCTCATGAACATTCAGTATTTGACATATATGTTGTAGCAAGTAAATTGAACAGCTTCTGAGATAATTTTGCAGGGCAGCTGTATTATCTGTATTGAAAGGTAATCAAGTAGCTTACAGAAAAAACAGTCCTTGATTATTTATGTTACTTTTGATATAAAAAGATCCTATAGCTTGAAGTTTCCTTCCATTTATTAAGATCAAAGGTGAGCTGTACGACTGTGTTAAATTGCATCCAGTAATGCCGCTGTCACTGATGGCTCACTGAGTAAATGAAAACATACACTGACAGAAGACTCGAGCTTGGACAAATAAGAATTCTTAAGCTGCATTAGCTCATCTTCATCTGTCAGTCCAAGGTCTGGCCATCCTTGTCTCTACTGTCAGTCTAGGCAGACATATTTGTCTGACCTTAGCAGATTGCCTGCTATCTGAGTATTAGTATTCCTAATACTGAGCTTTTCCTCCACTTTTATTACTCATATGCTTGTAGCCCCCAGCAGTGACCCTTCCCCACGTATGTTTTTCCTCTTTAAATTTCTTCTCCTTATACTTTGCATACCAGAAGTACTGTGCATTCCTTAATGGATGTTTATAATGAAGTCCAGTGAATTTCAGTTATGAAGTAGTCTTTAACTAATCTTAGGCTGAGATAGTTATCATGGGATGTTCTTGATCTTTCCACTTTAGAGAGTAATTCAGAGCTGGGTATCTTGGGTTCAACTGCTATTTAGCAGAAGAGGAACTAAAAAGTCATGAGTAGTTCCCTTGGTTTACAGCACCAAAATGTCAGTCAGCATCTTGACCTAAAATCCATTCCCAGGTTCGTTTTGTTTTATTGTTTCTTACTTTTTTTTTTTTGTTCGTTTGTTGTTTTTTTTTTATCATCTTCCCTGTAAGGTCATATACATGGTTCAGACTGGATTGAAATATTCTTTGTTTCTATGTGCTCCTTCCCCTTCTCATCCAGAGATAATGTTTCAGTCACACTCAGCTTTTACCCAGTGTTCAAGCAAAGTCCTTCTGTCTGGATTTTCATATTCTTGAATATGTTTGCATAAGGATATGGGCAGAAGTGTGTCTATTTTAAAAGAAGAGACATCTAAATTTACCAGTCTCCACAAGATTTAAGCTCCTTCATTACCTAATGGGTAATTAGAATCCTAAACAAAACAATCCAAGTAAGGAATCAGCCTAATTCTGGAGAATCTCTTAAAACCACAGGAATTGGATTTGCATATGCTTAAATCACCTACTACCTATCTGCTAAGATAATGTTCAAAGACCACAATTGTATAGAATTCTTTGCAGAATCTTACACTTAAGAGATGATGTAGATGAAATAAACTAAGTACTTGTTGTAAACAGGGATTATTCTATAGAAACAGACTCAAAATCTTATTTCTGTCTATGCTATTTGGAGCAACTTTGGTCCAAATACTCCAGCCACGCAGTTCCATGTTGCAACAACCATGAAATTGCAGTGCACAAAGTTGCTCTTTCTCAGCTTCTGTTAGTAGGACTCCTATTTCAAGATTTTCATATTCACAAACCAAGCTGTGACATGCAAAACTGTTTACCCAGTGCTTTCAGGGAGGTGAGAGATGATGCCTTTTGTTTTCTTGCACCAACAAATCAGAAATACCACCACAAATCAGAAATAAACTTTTCTATTTCATAGCTATACACTGAGGGGTAGCTTTGAAAGTTATTGCGAAATGCATGCAGAGGTAGAGGAAGATCTACGTACTTCATCTGAAACCATTTTCTGTATAAATCAATATTTATACATAGCCCTATACAATTATAGAGTCTGGTATCAATGCAGTTGTAAGTATGGGATATAAATATTCAGAAAATTAGGGATTCCAATCTGCAAATTGGTGGAGCATGGGTGACAAGTAAATTGACAAGAATTTCTCTTCCATTTAGTTGAAGGGAGGATAGTATCTTGTGACTTTCCTTTCATTGTCTCAGAGAAATGTCCAAGATATCTCTAATTATAATAGATAATTATGTCTATCTAGTATCTGCTTCATGCTATGACAATCAGATCATGTCTTATTTTGATAAATTTTGCATACTAACATAAGCTAATGCTAAGCATTCTACAAATTATTTTAGACCGCAGCAGTTAAAAATGATCTCTTTAAGCAAATGGTCCATGGTGTTTGCCTTTTCTGTTCATTGAAGATGCTTGAAGTTCATAGCTGCAAAATCATTTGTGAAAAAGTCCTATACAAAATAAGTGCTACTCTAATATTAGGAGATACTGGGGCTAAATCAGTAATGAAGTGGTTCAGATAAAAAAACAAAATGTTATGTTCTATCCTTAATATTATTTAGCAATGTAAGGTGCTGAATTTCTTCATTAACTTGTTCTGCCATCTGGGAGTACCTTCCTTCTCTCCTCATTGTATATAGCACCAGAGGAGTGCCAGATGTTTTACAGACAGCAAGGAAAAAGAGCTATTTTAAGGAGTTATTTTATATATATATATATTTATATATATATAAAAAACATATATATAAAATATAATGATGCAGAGTATTATTTGAAATCAGAAACTGTTTCTTAGGAAAGATAGGAGATAGTTCTGCATAAAATGATTTATCTCTATGCCATGTCTAATAGGGGCCATGCAAAAATTAATGTCAAAGCAAATTAATGTGAAAGCAAAATGGAATCTGAAAACCTCATCATCTAGTTGCTATTAGATAACATTGATGTAGCAAATTTGAGGTTTTGCTCAAGTTGATTTTTAGAAAAGATTTTAAGGAAAGTGAGGGCACTTGTCAAACACTGTTAAGGAACTAGTTTTAAGTTTATTATCACACAATTCTATTTTCCTGTGTACATTCTGTCTTAGTCCACCTTTTTTCTACTATCTTGTTCACCTTTCTTATCCCCTAATCTTCATTTTCCAGAACAATTATCTTTTAGTAGTATTTGTAGTCTGATTAGAGCCTCTGAGTGTTGACTTGCTCTGAAAGAAACGTATTTTTGTTTCGTATATACCATATTAAAGACAGTAGTTATCAGTGTTTACTTTTAAAATAGAAGAACATATTGAGTGGAATTGTTTTGGCAGGCTTTCCTGGATTTGCTAGTCTTTAATTATTTCATAAATGATGCTATCATAGGTTGCTTAATGAACTTTTAAGTGACACCAAATCCTGGGAAGAACTACAGGTAAATTGGGAAAGGGACTACAGTGCAAATGATTTGCATAAATTAGGGACTGTGAGAAAGTTAATGAATATAGACAGGTACACCTGTATTCCTGTCAAGGAGAGAGCAATAAGAATGATCAAAGATCTAGAAAATAAGACCTCATGTAAAGTGCAAGTCCTGAGATAGTCTAGAAGAAAAAAAGAAAGAGTAAAGATATTACTGTCAGGAATTGCTACAGAGGAAAAGAATAATCTGTTCTCCACAACAAGAAGTAATGAGCTTAAACTGTAGCAAATATTTCAAAGTAGATGATAATTTTTTTCTAAGTCCAAGGAAAGCCATAACTGCAACAAATGGTCTGGAGAGACCATGGAGTCTTCCTCATCAGGTGCTATCAAGAACAGGTTAGAAAAGCACTTAAGAAGAATGATATAGGCACTCTGATTATTCCATCGGTGAATGAATTAGAGGACCTGTGAAAGTTGTTTTCTGCTTTGCAATTTTATTATCAGACATTAGCAGAAGCAATACCTATCACTTTTCCCACTTGTGCAGTCCTCCACATTTTGCTTGGTAACAACTGTAGAGTCCTGCAGATAGTGCTGGGAAAATGGAGGCAGATTTCAAACAATTTTGGTTGGAGAATTTGGGACAGGTTTCGGGGATAAATCTTGGCCTTTGCAAATGAAGTACTAAATGTAGAATGATGTCAGCTAGATATTAACATTGTAATATGAATAATATCCTTTCCTAGCAGTGCCATTCATCAGTGCTCACACAACAGAATGAAATATTGCAATACATTGGCTTTGATAGCCGGTCTTTGTGGCCTAACAAGTGCCAAAAATCTGTATTATTTTTTCCTCTTAAGTTTGATGTATTTACAAAACACTTTGAAAAGCTAAATAACAAAAAGCTTCTGAGTGCTTAGCAATTTGTTCCTCTAAGAAGAGAGAGCAGGTTTAATGTTTCTTATTTGCAGTAATATAGCACCAACAAATAGGAAGCAGAAACAATGTCAGCTTAATGTCTATTACAAAGTGAAATGCAAATGGAAAACTCCTTTCCACTGCTGCCACCCCTACAGGCAAGTGCCAGTGAAATAGATGTCAGGTGAGGCAATCAGTGATGATATTGATCACATTTTGTGTTGTTTAAAGACAATAAAAAAGAAAGGTTTCACCTTTTGAAACATTCATGCTGAGTTAGGTAAGCTTTAAAGCACTGTAGAATTATGAATTGTACACCTCCAACCTTTCTTTCCTATCCTCTAATATTGTTTAATTCTATACATATCTGTTTTGACTTTGGGTAGGGTTTTTAATTATACCTAAAAATAAACATTGTAGGAGTGAGTGAGTGTTATTGTGGGAATTCAGCAGAGACAAAGAAAGGAGCAAGAGGATAACACAATAGAGATCTTGATAGAGTTTCTATTATCAATCCAAGAAGAAGCATAACTGCAGCTGGAAATTCTTGCATTTTAAATTGCACAGGCTGCTTCATTATAGGTACGATTATTTTCAAAGAGTGTAAGGTTTCGATCGATCTTTAAACAGTCTGCTTAGCATTTTACGTGGGACTATTTGACTGTATTCAAAGTAGAAAAAATAGTTATAGATCTGAAGAACAGAGTGTAGTCAACAGCTGATAGAAAAATCCAGAGAAGTTTATTCTGGTAAATATAGTGATCCTCTTTCTGAGCGAGCATTAAACTAGATAAACAACATGTGGTCAATAACAATACCACCTAATGAACAACCAGAAGCCCAACCACTGTGATCATAAAGATGCTTTGGCTGCATTTTCATGAATAGTACAGAGCAGACCTATGTCTTGGGAAAAGAGGAAAGTTAATTCTAAGTAGTATTTCCTCTTCTCTCTAATTTCACTTGAAACTACTTCTGTCGTCATATTTGATACTAAATTTCAACATATATTGTGATGTAATAAACAGCTGCACCACAGATGTACTGCAATTTACAGAAAGATGAATTGAAGTGATTTTCACACTTGTTAGAAACAAAAAGTTTTACATTCATTAAGCAACCTCATGCTACATCAGCCTCAAGGGAAACTTCATCAGAGCACCCATTAGGATGTCGCTATAATGAGGTATCATTTACAAATCTTGGGAAACAATAAAGGATTCCTTTTTCAAGAGATTATTCTATTCCTGTTTGTCTATAAGTAATATTCAGCGAGGACCTTTGCATGACTGTGCAAAACAAAACTGAGTTGCTTCAGCAAATAAATGTTGGTCAATCATTTCTCACCAAGAATACACCTCCTTTCCTTTAGCAAATTTATGAAGTTATAGCATCATGAAAATGCTGAACAATGATATTCATGGGGACTGAGCAGGAAAACAAAACATACATCAGTAGTATGTTCTGCTAGTATCAGATGGTGGAAGTTCTTCAGTTAAATTTTTTTTTTTTTTTGGCCTAATCACAACAAGGTATGACAGTCTGCTTCAACAGTAACTACTTTTTGACAACGGCTGAGGGATTGCACACTAAAGCCTCTATATTTTCCAGGTACCAGCTGAAATAAAGATGATTTGTCAATAGCCTTGAAGCCAGAGGTATCCATATTGCTATTTTAAAGATTAATCTTATTTTTAAAAGTTGACTAATAAGATAAAACTTTCATATATGTAATTTTATGCTTATGCATAGACCTATAATTTTTATTAGAGATAGTCTTTGCACCAACATGTATATAAAGGATATACAAATTATGAATTCCATGGTATTGGTTCACAGGGATGATTTTGTAAATATGACAGTGATATTGGTTTGGATTTATATGCAGTCCTTAATTACTGCGCAGTTTCTAATGAAAACAGTGGTTCCATACACTGGAAAAAAAAGATAGAAAGGAGAATTCACCATGAATCTTATTCATTGGGGATGGCTCAGGGTATGGATCAAATTCCCACAAAACAGTTTGAGATTTGGTAATTAAAGCTGATACCTGGGTGCATATATTTATGAATATTGAATTTAAGATTCTATAGGAAACCTTAGATGAGTTATTTCTGAAGTTCTGTGTGCTGTGCTTAGTAAATAATATTTCTGTAAGGCTGACTTCAGAGTTTTGTTTGTCTTTTTTCTTGTTCTGACTTCTAATATATAGTATGCACTTCCAATTCTTTAGAATAGTGGACACTTGTAAATACACATTTACTGCCTTAAATATTTTGCTCTTCCAACAGGCAATAACTTCAAAAGAAGTTATTAGATTTCCTAGAGATCTACCCCAGTTTGACTTGAGTATAATTTATTTTTATATCATTGTCTGATATTTAATCTGAAGTTATTCTCAGCTACTCTTTCTCTTTCCTTGTCACAAATGTTTCCTAACTAGAGTAACATTACAGAGCAGCGATTTGAATAAAGAAATAGATTCCAAAGCATTTATTCACAAGGGATTACCTGATATAAAATGAAAAAGCAACAGGGTAATGAAAGATGGAAAAATGCCTAGAGAAAAAAACATGTATTTTGCTTCCCAGGCTGTGAACTACTAGGAATATATGTAACGTCTCAGGTAGACTAATTGTGTAAGATAGTTTAAGGAAAGACTCCGTTCCAGTAGCTTTTGCCATCTAAGACTTAATATGGCCTATTAAGAGGCCAATGGAAACCTTAAAGTCACCAGGAAACCATTGCTGAAAAAAATTTATTTTCATGCTTTTGCAAGCATCCGTCATGAAAGGCTTCTTATGTGATATTTTTATGTGAGGTTAAGAAATTTCCATTATTCCTTGTAACTTTTCCTTTTTCCTGCACACACACTTAAAACAAAACAAAAAAATCCTTACTCCCCACCTCTTCCTATCAGGGTTCATCATTCCCATGAGAGGACAGGAGGGCCTTGGTGTCTTGTCGGAATAAAAAAAGTTGACTCTACCTTTTTCTCTCATCCTTTCTACACATATGCAATGTCTTTCAACATCTCTGTGCTATGCACAGGTAACTGATGGCCTTTTGTATTCTATGATCAACACAACTCTAAGACATTCACAGCACTCCAGAACCTATCCATGCCATACCTCTGTCAAAGTGTTCTAAATCTAAACTGACTTGCACACCAAAGAGGAAGTTCCAAACAATACAATTATTTCTTTGCCCCCAGTCTCTTCCCAACCTGTGAACTTCAGAATTTTTTGAGACTTCTCTCAGCTGAAAACGCCAAACTCTGCTGCATGGATGTTCTCCTAAAAATGGCCTTCTGTATGCATTAGTATTGTCACAGGTCTGCTGGAGTGTGCATATGACTGTGTGCCAGTCAAGGGGAGGTGGGGGGAAGGACGGATATTTTAATTGGTATTTGCTACAGATGAAGCTTCAAAACTTGTTGCAGCTAGTTCTGTCCTAATTTAGAATCTTTTGTTGCACTGTGGCTTTTTTCATTTGCTCACTGCCCGCAAGAAAGTAGTATTCTTATGCTTATCTGAAAATGTCTTTCCAGTGATGTGGATATGATTAATGATTTTGACTAATACTCAGGTTTACCTTTTTTTTTTTTTCTTAAGGTGTCAGCTGACTTGCAGTTTTGAAATTCCAATGTAGCATTTCATATATATGATACATATGACTGTCTTGCTGCGTGACAGTTTCAATTGCATTTTGGCTTGGTGACTTTTTAGAAAGACCACATATTGGTCTTGAAGCAGGTCCAATCCCCGCCCCCCCCAAACATGCTGTTTGTTTTAGAGGTCAGTGAGTCTGCCCATTGAGTTTAAAGCATGGTTACTGCTTTGCAAAATTAGAATTACTCTAGTTTGGGTAATACTTGGTTTAGACTATCCCTCTGTTCTGAGGTTTTGAGTATAGTTATCTATGGTCCATAGTATCATTTGTGGATTCAGCACCACTATTTTCCTTAGTCTTCCTACTGTCTTATCAGGCTTTGTGATAGATATCTGTGACACAGAGGGAGAGACATAACAGTCAGTAATTGCCAGTTGGAAGTCTATGTGATTCACAGTTCTATGTAAATCTACTGCTTGTCAAATATGAATTTCATGTACCTCAGATGCTGCCATTTATTATGTTGTATGTTGCTGGGGGCATTTCTGTACCTGATTGTGTATAATGCTGTCCCGGTTTCAGCTGGGATAGAGTTAATTTTCTTTCTAGTAGCTGGTATAGTGCTGTGTTTTGGATTTTGTATGAGAATAATGTTAATAACACACTGATGTTTTAGTTGTTGCTAAGTAGTGCTTACACCAGTCAAGGTCTTTTTAGCTTCCCATGCTCTGCCCTGTGCACAGGAAGCTGGGAGGGGGCACAGCCAGGACAGCTGACCCAGACTGGCCAAAGGGCTGTTCCGTACTGTATAAGGTCATGCTCAGTATACAAACTGGGGGGAGTTGGCTGGCGGGCAGCAATCACTGCCTGGGGATGGGCTGGGCATCGGATGGCAGGTGGTGAGCAATTGTATAGTGTATCACTTGCTTTCTATATTATTATTGTATATTATTATTATTATTATTATTATTATTATTATTGTTATTATTATTATTACTACTACTACTACTACTACTACTACTATTCTATTTTATTTTACTTCAATTATTAAACTGTTCTTATCTCAACCCACGAGTTTTCTGACTTTCACCCTTCCAGTTCTCTCCCCCATCCCATTGCAGGGCAGGGGGAGTGAGCGAGCGGCTGTGTGGTACTTAGTTGCTGGCTGGGGTTAAACCACAACAAATGTTTGTTACTTTTAGCTTCCTTGGAGGGCAATATAAGATGCTTCTCTGAGTCAGACTCATGAGATGATAATGTCTCTGTAAATGTCCTTTTCACCTGTTATAACACCTTATGTACAGTATGTGCTGCATCTAACGTCATATGCTGAATGAGTGGTGGAGTGGTATCTCGTAAAAGATTGGTCAGAATTGATATAAGCTGTATATTTTATTCTTTCACATATAACAGATGTTAACAGATACACGCTAACATACTTTTACCTTTTCCTCACCAGTGATGAGTGGTCCGTGTCATGAGAATGGGGTAGTATGCTGTGTTTAGGAGCTCTCAGGAAAATATTATTCCATCATTCATGAATCTTAGATTCAGGGTCTGTAAATTTTTATGTCTAGACCATATAGGAGCCAGAGCTAAAACAGACAACCATGCTGTTTATTTTCTTTAATATTTAACTTTGTTTCACTCTCTATGAAACTAAACAGCCATCACACACCCCAAACATTTACAGAACTGATAAGATGAGCCCAGGCCTGTTGCCACTGACTTCTCTTGAGAAGTTTCAAATAATGCAAAATACCGAGTTTGAGCAGAGAAAAATTACTGTCTCATGCAGGCAGATCATTGTCACGAGATGTTTATTTCTTAAACTACCTTTAAGATTAAAAGCCCATTGACACTGTTAAGAAAGTTCATCAAGCAAAGAGTTTGAAAAAATTTATAATGCAGTATTAATCCTTATTTCTTATAGCTGGAAGGCTGTTATGGTACAATAAATAACAATAATTATTTTGTACTGTCTTGTCGGAATGTGTTTTGCAAATACATTACTTTTAGTTATGCTTTAACAACAAAGGCAATGTTGTTGACATCAACCACCGCTTTATGAAATTGAATTAATATTAGACAAAATAATTTCCTAATGGGTTCTGGTACAGCAAAATTCTGTTTATGCCAGAATATGAGTTGTCTTAACTTCCAGTTACTTAGAACATGCTTCCCTGCAGTTCTTATGATGCTCCCTGTTAGGAAACACATTTCTCTGGGGAAAAAATGTAGATCTGTCTCTTGGCCATTTCCATTAGCAATTTATGTGACATAGAGAGGAACAGATAAGGATTTAGGAACGATGGTGAAAAATCAGCTCTCTTATTGCTTTTACTGACTTGAAATTAGCCCATGAGCTGTGATTTAGCACAAGATTTGTTTGGATACTTAACTCTGTTTTTAGCCTATGCTTCACTCTATATTTCAGGACTTAAAATTTCAGCTTTGTTGTAGATTTTAATTGTATCCTGGCTTTGTCTTTCATTAAGTCAATTTCCATTTTGTAAAATAGGACAATAATAATGGATGAAGTGATCCAAAGTTAATCACAAGTTTAAATAAAATCTCTATCTCTAAAATAAAAAATTCTCACTCTAAAAATGCTTTTTGTTCTGTTAATATAAACTGCTTATTAAAAAATTAATATTTGAAATACTATCTTCCTGTCACTGCTTGTCTAGTTCTGTTTAATATATATATATATCTGTCAGAATGGATGAACCTTTATTTTTGAACTGCCTAGGTATTGCAGTAAAAGAAGCCATTCAAGCCCTAGATAGATTAAGATCTTAAACACTGAGAGTTGTTGTTGTCCGTCTAAGTCCAAAACCGGTGTAGATCAACAGTTTTTGATGAAATATTGTATTTTAAGAGCAATCAGTTTGGTGGAAGGGCTAGGAAAGTAGAATGGAAGCCAGTAGATTTATTCTGCTGAGGATGTGGGTAACAGGGATCTTCTGGCTGCTTTCTCTACTGTCTTAAAAGTTCTGTAGTTCTATGTCTGAAAAATAAAAGGTGATAGAAAATGTATACAAATGCCATCTAGCTAATTAAAAGTTAAACTGCAGGCTGTTTTGTAGGGCAAAGGCAGAAAACTGATTTACCACCATACTTTTCTTTTTTTCACTTTGAGCCCACTTTTCTAGGAGAAAATAGATTTTGTGAGGACAAAGCAGATGTGTTGTGAGCTGCCTTCTTGTGAACTAATAAAGCTTCTTGAGACTGTGTTGAGATGTAAATTGTCACTTTTTCTAACAGAAAATGGGTTTTAACTTTTATGTGAGCATTTACATCAACAAGTCTGCTGGGCTTGTTTACACAGTCAACCTGCACTTAGAACGTGGCCTTTTGCGAATCCATGCAGAATGTAATAACTGATGAAGACATTAAATCTACATAACAAGTCTTACTTCTGCAATGTAATAAACTAAGAAAATTGGTGTTGTTCTGGTTGTCACTTTACGCATAACACCTCAACATTTTGCTGCAGTAACTAAAGGAAACTCTCATGTGTTTTTTCCAAAAGCACAAATATATGTATTATTAGCTGGTAACCATGGGAAGCCCGTAAAACATAGTTAAGCAGTCTTCCATCCTGAAGAGGGTAGTAGTACACACAGTTAACGTGAAAATGGTAAGGCCCATTTCTTTTGCAAGAAATGTTCTGGGATGCATGGTGACACTGTGAGCATAATTGTCTTATTTGACTGGATGATATGTATAAAAGAAATCAAATGAAGATAACAGGAGCTCTGGTGGTTGTTAGAACTGGGGAAAGGAATCATCAGCATGTCTATTTGCCATAGACCTCAGCCTTCCGATTCCTTTTATATGTACATTAATTTACATCTGAAATGAGAAATTGGGAAGCTTGATGCTTTCTACCTAGAGAGTAGGCACTTTTACATTCTGACTACCCTGAAACATCAGTTTCTTGCTTGTTGCCCTCATTTTGAGCCTTCCCTGGAACACTTCTGACTTTACAGCTTGAACAGTTTGGCCTGCCCCTGGAATCCCAAATCTTGATGATGGAACGTGACAACAGTTTTTTCCCTAAATAATCCCATCATACTTAAGGGAAGTTCTTGGCAGTGGCTTATGTCTAAGTAATTCCATCATACAGAAATTCTTGGCAGTCAGTCCTTAAAAAAAAAATGAAAAACTTAGTTTAAAATATTAAACCAAATAAATAATATGATCACATTAAAAAATAAAACAAGAAAGGATTAAGTGAAGAGAGGGAAAAGACAGATTTGATGATTGGATTTTTTCCATTGTAAATTAAAGTACAGCTGCTTGGGGCGGAGGCATGATGCTGGGTTCTTCTTGCAGTAATTAGAAAGCCAGTGCTGCCAGAAACTGTTTTCCCATCTGCCACTCAGTTTGTGGGATGTTCCTAAAGCCCCTCTCAGAAGGCTGGTGTTCACTGATCCCACTCAGCCATGAAACTGAACCTGCAGCACACGTTATATCAAGAAAACAACCCTAGAAAAAGAAACTGGGAGAGTAGTTCACTCTGTAGTCACTTCACAAACTATTTGAAAATCTCAGAGAAAGCAAAGCCTTGATCCTGAAAAGAACAAAAGCATTGTCAATGTTAGTGGTTCCCATAGAGAGGGAGGAATGGTTGCCCTTTCAGCCAACCTTTAAAGTGTTACATGGCATTTTTTGATCTTTTTCTCTGTTTTGAGTTGCTTTAGTAACAGGTTTAGGATGTTTTGAAATCAGCCAGATTTTGGTTTTGGAAAGCTGTATCTTGTTTTTATTTTCAAAAGGTCAAGATTCAAGATTATAAAGAAAAGGTACTGATTAATTTCCATTTTTGTGATAGGGAAATGATGGGGAATGAACTGAGTTTGGTATTCGTTGCAGAGGAGTAATAAGGGAGAAAATCTCTCCTGTTGGCACATATAATCTTAGAAACGTCTAAGGCCTCTTTTTCTGCAAGTGCAGTGTCTTCTGTAATACAACTCTTATCAGCTATTCTGATTTTATACGTTAGAAGATGAAATTTCTGTTGGATCACTAAATCATACTGATTTCTATATTTCCCACATGGATTAGAACCACTTAATGAATATTCAGTATGTGGAAGTTAAACTAATCACTTTTAACATTAATATGCTATAATGAAGCAAGGGAATATTCAATCAATGTTATGCATAATACTTCCATGTGTTTTTTTGTGGCACATGAGCTTAAGTTTTCTTATATGTAGGGTATTGATTTTTTGAGAGACTGATATGGAGGGCTATTATTTTTTAAATCTCTGATAAGTAGAGATTTCAGATATTTCAGACTCAATAAAGAAAATGCCCTATAGTTCCTTAGTAAAACTAATACTGAACTCCATAAATATTTAACTCTGTGAATAGTATAAGGCCTTCTAATTTGAAATGTTGATTGTTATTGATAGATTTTAAGCCAGATGTAGTAGGTATGAATCTAATGGTGTTACTTAAACACATTTTTACCTGGTTGCCATTACAGTTTACCACACACAAAGTTGCAACAAAATATTTAACTCTGTTCTCTAGCATGGACAAGTAAATCTGTCTAGTACTCATGCCAAGGTGGTCTCTCAGCCTATATGGGGCATTCAGATTTTGCGGTGTGTGACAGTTAGTTACACTCTTCGGAGCTTTAAAGGAGTGATATATCCTCACAGTCATCTCCAAATGTTTCAGCACTCTGCAAGTAAATAGCTAGCAGCATGTCATCCTTCAAGTGAATAGCTGATTGAACTCTTTAGTTCTGGTAAGACACATGTTGATCCTGAACCACCCATTGAGTGAGCTGGCAGAGCTTCCCACGACAGGCACAGCTCTTGGTAGAGCAGTGGGAAGAGGTCACGCTCATAGTGCTGAGATGCTGAGTGGGAACAGCATGCTCATAGTCAAAGCTTGCTAGCCGCTTTTGGAAACATTTCCTTAACATGTCTGCTATCCAGCAGCACTATTTTTATCTGTTTTTGAGCCTTTTTGGATGAGCGGGTAAGTCCAGCACCTCAAAAGTAGAAGCAATCCTGTGACCTTTGCTGCATCACATAAGCACTACCACACACATAGCGCTCAGTATTACGAATACAGAGAGACAGAGAGAATAAACTTCTTTCAAATGATGGCTGAAATCAACTATGCAGAATGACAAAAGTAAATGTATTCCTTTGGCCTTTCTTACTTCCTTTTTGCTCGCATCGGTGCTACAGTATAAATCACATGGGTAGACAGAGCACATTAACTATAGCTATACCTCCTGGTAAATCGTAGCCTCCATAGGTAAATACGAAGAACTTCTTGTTATTGAGCAAGTGGGTATAATAACTGCACAAAAGAAATACTTGTAAAATGAAAAACATCTAATCATAATGACTAATTAGAATATTTTAGTACAACATGCTTAAATGTGTCATATACAGACAAGAGGTTCAGTTGGATGAATATTAATAACCGCAGTAACATTGTAACAGACTAAACATCTAAGGGATTTTATGATCTGAAGATACAGCGTGTATTTGGGAGGATTTCTGAATTGTTTTAACAGATTTGTTACCAGCTTACTACAGGATTCTTGGCACATCAGGTAATATCTTTGAGCTTCAGTTTACTTCCATGCTAATGATGAAAATGAAGCATATTTAATTGTTCTGAGAATCACACAGAGCTCTGACATAAACTGAAGGTGCAACATTAAATGCACAGAAAATAATCTTTCGCTGTCTATATGGCTATTAGATTGGCTGTTACAGAACTTACTGGATACTTGAAAGTGGTACAGTGTTACAGAGCATGCTACATGTAATAAAACTGAAATAAAGTGTGGTTGAAAAAAATGAGATACACTTCATAGCAAAGTGTTTTATCATTTGTCATAATGGATATGTCATGAAAGAAAATGTTTACAGTACATTGCAAAAAATACAATTTTGCCAAACCAGCAGTAAAGTCAACCCAAAATGAATCTCCACTCATGATATGGAAGCAATGCAACATGAATATATGTTGCAGAAAAGTAAGAACACAAGAATGCAGGGTGGCTTGATTTATGACATAAATAAATGTAAAGCGTATTAGTAAGATTAGTTTATAGGAGTGTTAGCACAAATCAAAATATGCATTACCAAATTGGATTGCTTGCTGCACAACAGAAGAACAGCAGTCTAATAGAGAAGATATAGTATGTCATAAAAAAGTAGAGTAGTTTCCAAGTATTATATAAATATATTGATATTATTAATAATAGGGTAGGGCAGGATCTTGTGCCTGTTCTTATTAAACATCCTCATTAATAATCTGAACCAAAGGGGTAACATTGTTATTAATGAAATTTGCTGCTGCTGCTGACTTCATAAACTTGCAAACACTCTGGAAGGCTATTAAGGCACCTGAAAAGACTAGGAATAAGAACAGAAATTTAATTTAGAATCAATCTGGGAAAATGTGTGTGCTACAATTTTGCTGTCTTCACTGCATAATTAACTGAAGTTTAAGAATTCCTGAGACATACATAAATACAAACATGTATATGAAAGGCATCCAAAAATGTGGCTTCAATTGGAGAGAAAAGCCTGTGAAGCAGGAACCTTAAACTGTAAAGTGTGATAGAAGAGCCTGTTGAAAATTATTTTACAATGCAATACGGATAGATTTCTGATGTATTTTGGGCTGCACATACGTATGTACCATATAACATGGCAGGAATGTGTTTATCTACAAGTCTATGGCACCATAAGACCCCTACCTTCAATATATGTATACCATCAGAGTCATGCTGAAGTAAATGATTTGGAAAAGAGGATATGATTTTTGGATATTAAGTCATTACCTAAATACAGAGTTATAAGTTAAGTAAATTGTTCTAGGGAATCTGCAGAAGCACAAATCCAAGCAAGCCAGCAAAAAGTTCATAGAGCCAGGAAAGTCTAATCTATGACAGAAGTCTAAAAAATATAGGCAAATTTCCATAGTGCTTTTAAATGACAAAGGGCAAATCTCTATTTCAGTCACAGAAGTGTTAAATGTGATGGTTAAAATTTGGGTGTTCTGTATGGATATGTGGTCTAAAGCCTTGACAACAGAGATTTCTTTATGTGGAAAAAAATCTCTCATGAGAAAACAGGGAATCATATCATCTGGCACAATAAAAACCAAACTTGACAAAATAATAACGAGTTTGAAAGCAACAATTCTTCGAGTTGTAAAGATAGCTCAGTAGGTTATGATGGACTTAGACAACTTCCCCAGCTTCCATAAATATCATCAATATTTATATCCATCAATACCAACTGTCTGTCAATATCTGGTATGTTAAACATATTACTGATAAAGTATGTTTTTTTTAAAACTTCACTGAAATAAGCCACACGTACATTTGTATTTTCAGTTTTTCATAAAATTAAAATAAATTATGATATCTTAAAATATTGTATGATAAGTATCAAAGCCATTTAAATGATTTGTCAAGAGTTCAACAGGAAATAATCACATATTTCATAGGAAATATTCAACTGATATTTTCCTTTGGCTGAGATCTGTGCTGTCATTACAGTACAATGCATGATATGAAGAATACTGATTCTCACGTTGCACCAAAAAGTCAATATGGAAACCCTCAGGATATATAAACAATATCTTCACAAGTACGCTGGTTCATTTTAAGAGAAAGGATATATCTGCATCCCTTGCAATGCTATGAATATCTCAGCCCTAACTCATATCAGTTTGAGAAGCTAGTTAAGTCTTCAAGTACAGAAATTATAAAGGTGAGCATTCAAAAAAAGCCATTTCTTAAAAATCATAAATATCTAGTGCTGAGCTGCTGACAAAATAGTTTATCTGCTGTTAATGCTATAGGGCCAAGAGAAAGGAAGGCATCCACTGGATTTTATTCTTATGTGTTATCAAAAATAATCAACTGTAAGAGCCTTTTTCACAGTAAATAATTTATTTGCTGAATTAGGCACCCTTCTCATGAATCACGTTAGACAAAATGTGTTGAATGTTCTCTACATATATGTTAAATCCATAAGTTGCCAGTTATGCTGACTTTGATGTGGTTCTGTTGCTGGTTGCCTATGTCATACTGAGTTTTTCAGTTCTTTAGTGCTGGACAAGTGAAATTTTCCTTGGGCAGTGTGAGCATTTCTGGTATTAAAATAAATTGTATGTTGTAAACTGACATTGCTTGCACATGAATAAACATTGTAATGCCAAGTTTAATATTCAAGTACAAAAGCCATATACACCAGTGTTTCCAAAACAGAGATGAAAAAGTAAACTGAGTTTGTGAAACGTTCTTAAATGTATTCAAGCCTCTCAATTGTGTTGAAGTAATTGTGACTGCTACATAAATGAACACACCTTGCTCAGCAGATCAGAAAAACATTTGTGGATCAGGTATTAGCAGGTTGAACCTGGAAGTTCCAAGGAAAGTAAAAGTATAAAATTCTACAATGTCATATTCAGTCTCCCACTGCACATAAAGAACAATATACTGGCATTCATGCTAACAGTAACTACTGTAGTATTTCAGGTAAAAGAGTATATGTCTCTAAGGGATTATACACTCAGTTAATTAGGGATCAGAATCAGGAATAGGTTCTCAAATAATTTCTGCTTTTCCCCTCAAGATAATTTCAGAACTGTCAGTAATATAGATGAATAACAGTAGCAACACTATCTGGCACTAATTATAGCACTTATCCATACTGTGATAGTAAAGATTGCCTTCTGTAATGGTAATAGCTAACATTTGAATGGTGCCTTTTATCTCCCAAAATCCCCAAATACTCTACAAATTAGAAATTTGGTCTTTCTGGGTATATGTAAATCCTTGATGAAGAAGGTCCAGGACAGAAGGACTACAGCTTTTTTATCATCTACATGTCTGATGATCCTGTAGTCTTTATCTAGAAGCCCACATCAATTTCTGGAGGTTAAATTACTCAAACAGAAAAAAATCACTGGGACATCAGGAATAAAACCAAGTGTGCAAACCACATCTCCAAACCCACAAATATTTACTTATTGATAAAAAATGTTCAAAACATTGTACTTTGTAATGGTATTTCTTTTTACTTCCTCCATCTTTGCATTTCTTTCATAAACGTCATTTTCCTTTACCCAGTTACTCACATGTAAATATACAAAACTCACATGTAAACATACAAACCTCTTTGTAACAGAGGCATGGCTTACTACACATATTGTTATACTTTTTACCAGTATTAATTGTACCATTACCACTCAGGGATAACTCCCATCAATTATCTGACACATTTAGAACCGGGAATTCAGTAAACAGTTGTTCTTCATTCATCATAGAAATGTGGTAACTCTGAGCCAGCACAGAGGTTAGGAAAATACATAAATAAGCTATTTTTCTAGATTGAAATGACTGAAGAGAAATGGGCTATTTTATCAGGCTGAATGTGGTTACTAACAGTGACATCTGGGCAGTGTGCTGTGACTCAGACGCATGCTCTTATGAAAAGTTTGAGGGGCCTTTACTGGTCCCAAGAAGGGAGAACGTCTATTTTCAGGCTCAGCTGTAACTCAGTGGTGCTGTGAGTACCTGTGTGAATGGTACATTTCTGCACAACTGGTCTTTGTTACAAGCATGGTTATTCACCTTGCTAGAGGAATGAAAGCTCATTTTTGACTTAGCATTTTTTAATGTGGAAGAGATAAGACTTTACTTCTGATTTATCTTTTTAAATGTTAAACTATATTTTCTTCATCAGCCAATAAGATTTCATATCGAGGAAGAAAATGTACTCATTCATTGCAGATATGTTAACACATAAGTAGGGGCTCTGAAATTCTCAAAGATCTTGAAAGAAAAGCCAGAAGTGAAGTGTTTCTGAATTTAGGCTTTAATCAGGGTGCTAACCCAGCTTTAGCACAGCACTGAGGTACATTTTTGAGATCAGTTTACTTTGATGGAATATAAGCACCTGCTTAAATTGAAACACATATTTAAATAAGCATCTGCTTAAGTGATTTGCTGAAATGGAGTTTCCACTACTTTCTCTGGGAGAACCTTTCTGCCCTTCTCAGCAGCCGGCATCAATAAAGAGGCCTGATTACATTATACAATGTGTAACAAATACTGTTTAATGCTGACTTTTTAGGTCATCACTGCTGGGAATAGCAAATAGTTTTTACTTTGCCAGGTGAGATTAATTTCTAAATAAATGAGGCTGCAAAATACCCTACACAGCACCTGTGGGCTGTTCTGCTCCTATGACTGGAGAGAAAAAAAGATAATGATGCTTTTTTAAAAGCTTCCAGTTTGAAATATGTTGCAATATCTTTTGTTTATTTTCTCTCATTAAAAAAAAGAAAAATCCCAAGTAGAAAGATTATAGGTAAACCAATGTGCAATAATTTCTTCTTGTAGCTCCACTTTAAAGCAAAATGCTGATTTTTTTTCTGTCTGTAGTTTTAAAATGTGCCAACATGGATGTAAATGAAACGTACAAATAGAGGAAGGCTGACCAGCTCTCTTGAGAGCAAGCTGCTAGTTCCCACTAAATACCTTCACTGTTAGGAGCTTTGTAAAAAGAAAAAGAAAACCATAGTAAAGCTTCGGAGATGTATTTCGAATGGGGAGAAAAGAAAGCAGGCTTTATTAGCAACACCTGACAGCTGCCAATACAAGTAAACTAGAGCTAACCTACTGTATTCAAATTGAATGGTGCGTAATATGAGTCTGCTTTGCTAATCAGTGAATGTTATTCAATTATAATTATACAACAAATACTGTGTAAAATGTTTTGCTCTGGCAGTTTTTATGCATTTCTTCAGCATTGCTACCACCTACTAGTATGAGTTTTTTAGAAGATCTTGCTTTGAAATGAAAGGGGCATTGTGAAAGAGGCTGACAGTGGTCTGGTTGCTGGTTTGGGATCTTCAGATGGGGTTCAGATCCTCTTTCTTTCATAGACTGCCTGTGCAGATAAGCCCATTACTAGATTATGCTGAAGTTCCCTTTCCACTAAGAGGAAGTTACTGTGCTTCCTTGAGTTATTGGGCTATTATAAATCTATAAACACAAAGCTGCTGTTCCAAAAACAGGGAAAGAGAAGCCTGATGGAGATAAAGAGGATAGAGAAGACTGACTGTCTTTCTATGGGCTGAATACACACTAGAAACGAAATGGTCTACTTTTAGGACAGATTCATCTCTTACCATTTCTAATCCATCCCCAGAAGAATCTGTTCTACTGGTGAAAACAACAGCTGCATGACTACTGTCAGCCCATTCAGATAGCCTTACCAAAGGCCAATGTTAGAGTTAGGATTTAATCAGGGTTTCTGTGCTAAAATGCATTTAGCTCTGTCATATGAAATTTTAGTTCATTGCAAAGGAATATTTAGCACCTCCCTAAAAACTTCAGTGATGTATACAAATATAAAAAAGTTGTAATCCTTGTAGTCTGAAAAATTCAAGTGAGTCAAATGCATCCCAGTGGGGCAGGAACAAGAAAACAGAGAAAAATACTGACAAATACATATTTCCAAATCTCAATTTGAAATTAAAAAAATTGGGGGTAACTCACCTGAAAATTTTGCTTGGAAATAGTATAAATCTTCTATTTAACACATTGCTCAGTCCTGTATCAGAACATCCATTCTAAAATTAATCATGTGCAATAAAACTAAACTAGAACCCCAGAAAGTGTAGTTCTCCAGTTTGTAAAATATCGGAGTTGGTAAAATACCCAGAGAGAATAACCAGTGCAAACAGTAGCAGGAAGACTGGAAGGCATTATGTGTTTCATGGCAGCTGGCATTTCAACTAATTATTTTTACAGTATACTGTTAAAAAGTTTTTATACTAAGAAACTATGTTTGTTCAATGTCATTTACACAAAGGTAAATTATACTGCTTTTTTTTGTACTGTTGATCCATTGGAGGCATGTAGACCATTTAGATTTTAACTTCCCTTCTTGCCCCCTAATCAACTCTGGTACACCAGAAGGTATGAAAGTTTCTGCAGAAAATCAGTTTCTATTTGCTGACCAGTTGGAAAAAAAGTGGGTTAATTATTTTTATTCTGTTCAGTAGATGTTTTGATGGATTCTGCTACATGCTTTGTTGAGACACTCTATCCCTTTAATGATGGGGAAGAATAGAATTAGTAGAGAATTACTTCTGCTCCTCTCCGGTTCCAAACTAGAGGACTGATCTCTTTCACAAGTACCTGATTTTCCAGAGGTGGTTTGTGCAACAAGTACTTAGATAAGTTGAATATCTTTTTTGACCTTTTTTATCATGTTGTATGACCAGAATAAAAGTAGAATAAGGAGAGAATTCTGTGAGCAGGGCCCATAAGTGCCTGAACTCATAATCAAGATCAAGATCAAGATGTCTGCATTTTCAATTGTATGATTAGAACACAAAATTGCAGTTTTTGTGGATAGAAAAAAAGATTATTATTTTCACTGTCTTGATTCTTGCTACATTTTAGCATAATTTCAAAATGGGATCAAAATGTGTAAGTCAAAAAAAGAGAAATAAAGAGAAACTCATCTGTTTCTTTGAACCCCTTATTAAAACATGTGAATGTGAAGAAAAATGGCCTCCTGATCATCTCAGTGTTTCGTCATTGGTGCTAGCACTTTCTAACTCTACAGTTGTATTTATAGCTTTGCAAGATTTTTGAAGAACCTTGTTAATCGCTTTTCAAGCACAACAGTGCATGACTTTTCCTTCTGGAGAATGTGGCAAGAAAATTATCATTTGCAACAGGAGAAATATGGGACCTTCTGCAGTCAAAGATTTCAGCAGCCATGTTCATCTGTAGCATAGATTTATCCTGCTCAGAGCATTACTAATTAACATGGTGCTGTGAATAGCTGCAGGTTTGGACAACTGCAGAAGTTTTCAGCATTGCCAAAGATTTTGCTGAAGTCTTCTATCGTATGCATTTCAGATTGGATATGTAATGTGGTTACCGTAAAGACATTTTAATGCATTACATGTTTTCCAGTCAGGTATTAAGTCTCTGTCACTGAACAATATTCAGTGTTTCAGCAAAGGGAAAATAAATTATAATGTATTCATTTGTGATCTAAATCATGAGATCTGGCAACCTGTATTACTATCATACCAGTGCTGTTACCTCTCAAAAATCCCCAAATCCCAGCTGTAAATATTTGTGTTGAGTACACTTTGATTTCTCTACTGCCTTACATTCTGAAAGATCAAAGCACTTTCCTTTTTTTCTTTTTTTTAAATCTGTCTGTGTTCATCAAAATAAGCTGATGAAAGGCAGCCTGATGAACTGGTTGGTTTTGGAGGATGTCTTATGGTGCAGAATCTAATATTCAGGGTTGCTTTTGGTTGTTTGATTACAACAATGAAATCTGAAGGCCACAGACTGCAAAAGAAAAACTTCTTTTTGTAAGCCTGTTACAACCTGCTGCAGCAATGTCTTTCTCTCTGTGCAAGTGCCCAAAGAAATATAGATGCCTCAGCAGGGTGCTGACTTTGAAACCTAACAAATAATTATTAAATTGTCCAATCACAGTACTGTTATTTTCCCTGCTGTCCTTTATCTGATACTTGGCTTGTAAAGTGTCTTGGGCAAGGACCATTACACAGCTGTCCTATAGGCAGTAACCCTTGATCATAGGATATACTGCCGTAAAAGTGTGAATGAAAGTGTGAACACTGCAATAACAAAGAGAAAGGGAGACAAGGGGTTAAGGGTAGTATTTTTTTTCACTTAGTTGTTATGAGGTATCTAGACATCCACTCTCCCTCTATAACCTAAAAGAGAGTAGTTCTTGGCTTACTACAGACTATAGATGAAACCAAGACAATTAACAGAGATTGGAGCCTATTGTTAATAAGGCTAGAGATAAATGAGTTGAAGTGTACCCAAATGTAAGTTTCAAAGCTTCTGTTTGTAGGTTTTGTTTAGAAAGGATCACTACACTAGGAATGCTACTGTAGTTTATCAGTGGTAGCTCATCACAGTGCCTGAAGAGTGAAGAGCTGAAATTGCTAAAGCTTGAGGGACCCATTTTTTGTTTCTGTATGATACTCTACTCAGCAGTGACAAGCAATTACCTCTGTGTTAGAACTTTGGAAAATGCAAATTCAAAGTAAGAGGATGAGGTTAAAATGCAGAAGGATCTTATGTTCAACTAAAGGAATAATTTAATCCTCATAAGTTCAGTGGTAACAGAAAACATCAGACGAGTCTTACTTCCTTTTACATTTTATAAATAGCTGTTATAGCAAAATGAACTCTATAAGACCATTTGTTTATATATTTCTATAGTCCGCCTCTTCTCATTTTCATTTAAGAAAATACAAGCCTAGCACCTCACATATCTTCAAAATGAACTTCTAACTCAGAATCAGATTGCTCTATGCAGAAAAGCTATCAGCAATAGAGAAAAAACCCTACTCATCTATCCAGTATTTGCACAACTGTATTTATAATTTCATGGGTTGTATTGTGTGTATGATACAATTGATTTCTTAACCTGAATATATTATAAATCACTGTGGTGAAGACTGCAACTCTCAATTTGTCATGGAAATTAATAAACTATTTAATTCTGAGCACTGATAGTTCATTCAGATAAGCACCCCATACATTAGATCACTTCCCATTGCCATTAGTATATATAGTATCTGTTTCCTTCCTGCCTCCCTGCCTTTCTGTCGCTGTCTCTCTTCTATTCACTTTTGTTATGGGGATAGGTAAGCAGTTTAAAGTATTCATGGTATATGAGAACAACACAATGACACTTCAGATACTAAAGCACTCCACATTTGTAGATATTGTCTCACAGTTCTGTCTCCTGAATTACCAAAATTTCTTACCTTAACGAGTTCAGGATAAAATCCAAACTCTGATTCCTCTCTTCTGCCCAGTAAATGTATATACTTTTCATATAAGGATAAAACTCTTAACAGATTTACTTCCTTGTGGAGGTAAACATCAAAACTCCACAATTACTGGAGGAAATAACAGGAAATTGAGATTTCAGACTGCTTTCTCAGTCACAAATGCTCAATTCAAATATTTATAAGTCTATGAGGCAGATAAATTTTTCTGCTATGTTCTAAAGTATGTTTCTGATCTTTCCTTTATGTATGCATGCAGCAAACATTTACTGTCACTTTGTGACCTAGGCAAAATTATTCATTTCCACTTGAACCAGCTGTTTCAAACTATTTTTGAACATTGCATTTACGAAAGGAAAGAAAACATTTTCTTTTTTACATTTTTTAAAAAATGTGCCATGGAGTAATTTTTACACTGATAACTTTTCCTTTGATTGCTTGGATTTTCTTCACCTGAATGAAAGGCAAGTGTTTTGAGAAGCATAAAAGTCCTTGACTCTATCTTTGTAAGCCCTGGGAGACATGACTGCTGCTTGCCTTTTTCCAGTTTTTTGTTCTTTGCTATTTCTTTCTGCAGTGTTTTGACTGGAGCTTCTGTGCTTTTGCTGAATCTCCATCCCTCTTGGGACTCAAGATGACATGAAATTGCGGTTGCAATGCTTTCAGGTAAGAGCATGAATCAGTGTCTGAAACTCTCATGTTCAACTCTGAGGAATCCAACAGGAATACTGTGATTCATGTTACAGCACATGCCAAATAAAAATCAGATGCCTGTCATGATGCTGCATTAACATTTTGTGACATTGTGCTGCTCTGAAATAAAGCAAGTCAGCTGTGTCACTGTCCAGTGCTCATAAGAACAGGTATTCTAATGAACTTATCACGGTAGCACTGTGAAAAGTGGCTATCTCCCCTTGTGGCTTTCAAAAATAATTCCATCTTTCTTACAGGAAGATAATTTTGAGAAAAATGAAGGTAGCTCCTTTTTTTCCTTCACACAACCAATTCAGCAGAAGTTCACCTCTAAACTGAAGCACAATTTTATCTATCTCCCATCAGGCTTCCCTTCTCCTGTTTTTGGAACAGCAACTTGGTAGTTTTTTATATAATTTTGTTCTATGTTTTACCAGAACATGCCTCCTTTCATTTGTTAATAAAGGTCAAGGCCAGTGTGCCTCTGGACTGCATGCTAAAGCCTCAGAAAGTAAGCCTGACAATGCAGTGTGCCTGAGTCTGATCAATCTGACCTGTGCAATGGCATGTACTTACTCCCTTCATCCCTGAGAACTGGTAACTGATGCCCTGAAGATAGCCATTTGAGTGTTGTCATTGTTTATTTTTATCATTTTGTCAACCTGCTTCTCTTTTGTGCTCGAGTTTACAAACAAGTCCCAAAATGTCGGAAGAAAATCCCTTGTAGAGGAAGTAGAGTATTTTCACATCTGGTAGATATTATTAGCATAAAATCATGTAAAGCTGGAAAACTAATGAAAGATTGAAATATAGTTAAAAACAAAGCATTCTTCACTTTCTTTGATGATAAATATTTTAAGAGTAGTTTCAAACTGGAGGAGTTTTAGGTGGATCGTTGCTTTCTGCAAATCAGCTTCCCTACACAAGTAGAACATTTGCTCAAAAAATCTTTCTTCTTGGTAGAGTACCTCAGTTCTTTCACTCTCTACTAATGAAAAAGAAATCAAAATAAAGGCTATGCACACTTGGGGAGTTGATCTACTATTAAAATCTTGAAAGAAATTTTATTCATAAAAGCAAGAAGCAGCTTCTATTTGCTCTGTTACTATTACAAAATGGTTTATGGCCAATGTAATTGAAGGCCCATACCAATCATTAAGAGCCTATCTCTCAAACTAAACAGTTCTGCATACGTAAGATCTGTCTGGGAAGACCAAATAACAGCTTGAAATTAATGATTTAGCTTCTAGTGGTGAACTTACGGTACTTTTAATAACATCTAAGCAAGACTGCATGCAAAAAAGTGGAAAGGTGTATCTCATCACTTCCTTTTTCCAAGTTTTTTGTCAGGAAAACCACTGCTGGAATATGAGAGAAGTATTCCCATGTCCCCAGCCCTAATTGACATCTGATACTAGATGACATTTTGCTACAACATCTGCTGACTTCTTGCTTGAAAAGGTTCGCACTCCTGGATTCAGGGATGTATCTGATGGCAAGGTGCCATCGGCAAGACACACACCTTTTACCAACAGTGTGTTTGTAATGCAGTTGATTGGACTTTTAATTTCTTGTAAAAATGGACAGAATTAGAAACTCATAAATAGCTTCCCTTTTGTCTTCAGTTATCTGGAAATAGATTTATTTGCTGAAAAATACTATATAGTTCCATTAATGAAGCCTTAACATTCCCACGTTCTGCTACTCATTTTAACTGCACAAAGCCTCATCTTGCAATATGTGCAGTAAATTTTTTGAGTTAAATCTCTTGAGCGCTCGGTTTGACCAAAATATTAGGCTTAAGAGGCTAAGGCTGGAGCACAAATAGCCATGTTGCTGCCCTAGGAAAAAAGACGACTGGTATCTTCCTCCAACGGGGGTGGTTTGCACTTCCAGCTGTTCTCTGACCCACAGGCAATTTGGAGCAAAAGCAGCAGGAGCTTCTCATGGGTTCATGGTTCTGGCAGTGACAAGTGTCCTGTTCTTGGCCACCATTTTTTCCCAGAGACTTATCTGAGCACTTGAAAGTGTGTAGCACATGAGCAATGCAGCTCAGAATGATGGAAAAGGCAGCCAGGAGCCCGCTGTCACCATCAGAATAATTTATCTAGCTTAAAGTCTGCTGCCAGACACCATCTCAAGAAAAATGGCATTCAAAAGCAAGTGGAGGGACAGGTAAGTAGACCTAGTTGACCTCCTATAACCTCATATAACTCATATAACCTATGAGTTACAGGCTGAGTGTGCCCAGTATTGGAGTACGTGCTCATTTTCCAGCCAGCACAGAACTTATTTCAAAATCACTTTTCCAAGTGTTCCCTTCAGTTCATGTTTTTTAAGAAGAGCTAAGAAATAAAATTAAAAATTATCTCTCTCTCCCATGGGAAATTTTGCTATTTCCACATTTGTTTTCATCAAAAATCAAGCTGAAATACTGAAATACCAGAATTTCTTGTGAAACAAAATGTTTTGTACATATTTTGAAATGATAATATTGATATCTCCCGTCTTCCCGTAACATTAAGCTATCTGACTTGCTGTGTTAATCTAACTGGAAGTCCTCCTTCAGTGGGGTACAGACATGGGATCAGAAATAGAGACATTCCCCAGAGGCATTGTGACTACTTAGGCCAATACAGAGTCTGAAGGTAGACTGACCTCAAAATAAACATTTTTGTTTGCTTTTCCTGATAGAGAAGTGAGCAGTTTGCAAATTTTGCTGGAAATGTTATGCTGTGGAGGCCTACATTTTCCATGAAATCATCATTGTTATGGAAAACTGGCCATTACTTATATTTATAACAAATATCAGTTCTGACCTGAAGAAATAATCATTTATGTATTATCACCTTACTATCTTGTTCATAAGTCTACAGGTGTATATCCATGTAATGTGCTATGTGCTGATATGGGAGTACCCAAATAGGCTTCAGACATGTTTGAAAATGAGGTGCAAAGTTGGATGTCGATGAGAGATGATGCACAAGGACAAATTAACTAACAACTGCAAGTTCAAAAGAAGTTTTCAATAGGTCCCAGTTCATAATAAGTGTGGTAATAAGAAACAAGACAGTCTCTATATTCATTCACCTCATTACTACAAATGATAATTGGACTTTTTTTTGACAGACAATTTTCCAGGTGTCCTCACAGTATTCTTACAGCCTTATAAGAGGGAAAAATGTGGTAGTCATCACTAACTAGCCACTATCTAATACTAATGTAAAACTAGCTTAGTTCTAGACCAGTCCCACTGAATACATAACTGCTTGATGTTAAGCAGCTGTGTAAGTGCTTTGCAACTTAGGGCTCATAAATGGATTTTTACTAGTAATTCAGCAGTAAAAAGAGTCTTAAAGTCATTATCATGACAACTAATCATACATTCTCTGCAATACTTCGTGATTGTCCCTTATGCCATTGCCTTAAATAACAATTATATGTATACATAAGTACATACACACACACAACCAATGGGTTAATCTTCCAGACTGGGAAAGTGTTTAAATTCCCTGGCTGCAAAATGTCATTTTTAGTAGGGTATGTAGAAACTGTCTTTAAACGAATGAGCCTGTTTCTGGATATCAGAATCCAAATGGGAAATGCTATTTAGTAGTTAGAATAAAAAGGTCTATATGGTGAGGAATAGATTAGGCTGCCTCACAGTGACTGAGCAGAGATAATAGGAGATTATATGAATGTAGAAAAAGTAATTTGCAATGGGCCTTGTAACACTTGTAGCATGTGTCTGAACAGTCAGAACATGGTAGAATGGTTCTACCTTTCCTTGTTTAATAATAGATGTGCTCCAGGCATTTGCCTGACTGAGTCTTGTGCAACTATAAGTTTGCTGACTCTCCTGCTCTACTGTTCTATTTAGGTCAGGTTATTTCAACAGTTGCATTAAACAGTGTCAGATTTCTTGTGAACATAGAACATGCATCTTTAGCCAAATTTCTGAAAATAGCAATTCTGGTGTCTCAGTTTTGTGACATGCTCTGCGCTGTTTCATTTGACTCTCAGAAATAAAATTCTTTGAAATCAGTGACTTTTTAAAAAAATATTCACTAGTATATTTGAAGGCATGTTTCATAGGGTTGGAAGATGGAGATCTAAGTTAGTTGCCAAAAATAGAAGTGAATAAAAAAGGTTTATATGTCTTTGTCAATGCTACAATATTAACAAACTCAGCAGCTTCCCTGGGGATATTCTGTTTGGGACTGAGACATTGAGTGAAGCTGTGAATTTTTCACAGTGTTGCTAAACATATAACAAAGAAAGCCACTCTGACAGCCAAGCTTCTGTCTCCAGACATTTTTTCTCAACAGATGATGGCCTGAGCAGCCAGCTGGACTTAAAGTTAGATCCAGATTTTCAAAATTCAAGAGTTGTGAATCTGAAGATTAGTTACGGCATGTTATTGAAATAGTTTTATTGATGAGGTGATGCTCCAGATTCCATCTTGTCTTTTGTCCAAAGAAAAAGAATCATTGAAGAAATTGAACACATGGAATTGTGACAATAATTCCATCAGTACCAAGGTGGTGCCAGAAATTCTTTCACAAAAAAGAGAAAAAAACATGACAGGGGGCTCTCTGCCAACTGTGGCAGCCTGCATACTTCTCTGACCTGCCTATGGAGAGGGACGCTTGAGTTGTGGTGCTTAATTGTCAGTGATTCTTTCATGAATTTTGGACTTTTTTTTTTTAAAAAAAAAAAGTTGCTTACAAGCTCTTCTTGAGTTTGAGTTCTCTTTGGAAAACAACAGGGAAACGAGGTACAAAGTACCTTTCCTGATATGGACTCATTCTGTTTTCTGGGTGTTAAAGAAATAGAAGGATATTCAGCTCAGTTTTCTCTCTCTTAAAAATAATGTTTTCACTCACCATATATTTCAGAGTGTTATCTTCAATACCCTGGATTCAATATTGTCTAATTCTGTGCTACTTCACACCAATGCAAAGGGAGAGCATAACGCCACCAGATAAGAACAATAGTATTTCTCATATACATTTACACTCACATTGTAGGAGAGTAAGTGATAACATATTGAGGGCCTTAGTGCAAATTTCTTTCTAATCTTCTTATACTTTCTTAGCAATGAGCTATATTTAAAGCTGCGTTAAATCTTAATTTTGTGTGGCCTTTTCCTTCTGTCATTATTTTTCATCTGTTTTTAGTTAATCTTTGCACAGTTCTTTGGAAGAACAAGCACCAAATCTTGTTTTTTCTTTCCTTCTATGTGAGGGGAAAAAACCTGACAGCCCTGTACATAAAGATGAATGAATGACTTATAAATAATTCGAGCAATGACTGCTGCTATTTTATCATTCAGTTATAACCTTTTCATTGACTAATATGGAATTGCAGGGAGCCCTGTATATAAAAAGAGCCACGTACCTTCATCTTCTTTAAGCAGCAGAGGATCTAACTGCTAAGTATATGTGCATGCAGATACAAAGAATTATGTAAAGACACAGAATATGCCCTAGGTGACTTGCCTAGCCTTATTGGCTTGTCATTTCTTTCAGGTAAGCTAGATGTCAGTGAACAGTGCCGTGGAACAACAAACACAACAGGAGAACATTTCTTGGAAGAGAAATGGAGAGGAAAACAAAATCTGGTTCTTCTGCTTCGTGGGGAAAAGCTGATACTAGTGTAGAAGGCCTTCTCTGAGGAGATGACATGACACTGGTGGAAACTGGTGTTAACTGGGGTGTGAAACAAAAGGGGAATAGAAAGAACAGGAGGTAAATTAAGCATGACCAAGCTGGTGTAAAATTGTTTCCTGAGCAGCGTGTGATGGGGGCTGCTCACCACCATCGGTTTGCTGCTGGGGGGTGCTGAGGTTGCTGTGACTTTATTGCTTATGCAGCAATAAAAATTAGGTTTTGGGGGAAAATACACATGTTCACCCAAGACGGCTTCCTCTCTCAACTGGCCTCTTGAGTATGATGGGTGTTGGTGTGTTTTGGGGGCTCTTGGATGTGGTGCAGGAGATGGATGCTAGCAAACTGAGGAAGAGCAAGGTAAGTAATAGAACGGTTGGATTTGATGACCTTAAAGGTCTTTTCCAACCTAAACAATTCTATGATTCTATGATTCAGATAGCTCATCAATCCCCACTGACCACAGTACACCTGACAACTCATTATGCCTGTTCTACAGGTGAGCAAACTGAGATATCAGGATGACATTAGTAGGGAAAAACGTTTTGCATCTCTGAGTGTTGAGCACTTCTGTTCATTTGGCTTGAGGTTTTTTACAATAGACAAGCAAGAATGAGAGGCTACTTTTGAAAATTGGATTAGCACTTGCCCTTAAATAGGCAGACTATCTCTGAGATGCAATTTGGGGTGAACCTTAAAAAATCCACATTGTGTTAGTAGTAAGTGTCACCAAGCTTTCTCCCATAGGAGTAAATATGTTACTGAACATGAACAATGCCAAAGGAATTTTCATTGTGATTAATTGTGTGACAGTAAATAACAGAAGAAGCATTAATAGTTTGCTTCTTGTTATCAGGGATTGCTGTTTGTACAGAATGGCAATTTGTCAGGGAATGACCTGGGCAGCACTTAACAGCAAAGCTCCAGAAAGCATGTTCATGTGATAAGGAAGCTGCAAGTATGATGGGCTTTTCTAGTGGGTCAGATTGTAGCACTTTGCTGAGCAGCATGCATAGGAAGGAGGTTTCTTATGAGTCCCTGATGAAGCAATATGTCACAGGCTGCCTCAAAATCAGATTTGGGAGTCAGTGACACCATAGTCATCATCACTACTGATTTTGAAAGATCGAACCAGCAAATCTCAAACAAGAGTGGAAGTTCATGAGCTGCCATGCATCTGCAGATAACACTTCCTGAAGACAGGCTCTGCAAGCTATTTTAGCTATAGCTTGTCAACTGGATACAAGGAAAGAGGAAGAGATATTTTATACTTCAACTTTGAAGAAGGTTAAACATGGCTTTTTTTTCTTTTCTGGTGTCCATGTCCTGATAAAATCTTGTAACGTACTGTCTATTCTTTTTCTTTTTCAATAAATTCTCTTACTATTTTTATTTTCATCTGGCATGAGAAAAGGATCATTTCAGGTTCCATGGCTGAAATCAAGTCACTCCTCTCTTGCAGATGTCATTGTTCACTGGAATGTTAGTAGACTGTCATCCTGTTACATTTCCGTGGAGTACCCAAAGAAGAGCAAAATGCAGCTCAACTGAACGGCATAGGCTCTTTTAGGTACTGTACAGTAGTGGCCTGTAGAGATAGCATTACTCAGCATTACCCAGGAAATTTCATGGACCTGTCACAAGAGAGGCTGTGAACCACAAAGGTCACAAATTACTTTGTACCACCAGATAATCCTGGAAAATACAGGTGAGGGAGGTTGCAGTTCCCTTAGTTTCCTCCACTGTCTGCAAGTCAACTGTACTGCAGGAAGAGAGTGAAATATGAGACTCGCATTTCTTCCTTTACTCCCATTTGTTTTATCAGGTATAACATTCAGCTGTTCAGGCTTCTTCAGTGCCAGTGGCACTTACAGAAGGCACAACCAAGACAACAGGGAATGGAAGTTGTTGCCTGGTCAAAACTGTGTAAATGAATATACTGAAATTATATTCCTCTTGTCAGTACAGCTGCATAGAGGCATAAGAAAATTTTGTCCCAACTAGTGGGAAATAAATATTGGAACAATAATCCATTTCCTGCACTGATACAGAGATATATTGCCAATACTTTGTTTTCACTGGGAGGTATTGAGTCCTCACAGAAGTTTGTTATTGCTTGATAGAGTTCAGATTTAACTTGATACTAATAAATGTTGATTGCATCTGTTGCAGAAACTAGCTTTCCAGTGCTTTGGGATTTTAAAAGAAAACACTTTAGTAATATACTTGCCTCCCAAATTCTACTTTGCCTCCTTTTTTGTTGCAGCAAGTATAATCTCTGTGGCAGTACTGAGTTCTTCCACAGGGAGTTTCATGGCGTAGCTAGAAAAAACTCTAAGAAAGGCAAGGTCTTGACAGCTATGTCATGCATAGAATCACATAGGTCATTGGCTTCTTCAGTCTCATTTAATAATGCCATGTCCCTTACACATTTGCAACAGTCTGCTTTGATAGCTATTACAAGCCTTTAGGTGCCAGATGAATCTTAGGAGGGCTGTACTTGCCAATTTTTTATGGAAAACACTTCATTTCAGCAAGCTGGAAAAGTCCACTCCCCCTCTCCCAAAAGTATTATTAATTGGCCATGCTTTGGCATGACAACATGTGCACAGAGAAGAGAGCAGAAGCTGCTGAGAAGCAAGAGCACTTTGTACAAGTAATTCCAACCTTTATTCCTTCACGTGCCATGAAGGAACGAAAAAAGGGGGGGTTTGTACACACAAATTACACAGACTCTTGGAGTAGTTTGGTAAGATGGTTATAGATATTCCACCGTATTCTTTTTAGCTTTCTGTAAGTTAAAACCTATACAGAATATCTGTCCTCTCTGCTCTGCTCAGGTGTCTTCTGTCAGAAAGCAGCTGTACAGAGCCATGTGATAGGGAATCCTTCCTGAGGATAGTATGGCAGTATACCAGGGCACACATAATGCTCAGTTTTCCATACCTGTGGCTTGGAAACAGTTTTTACCATTAGATTGAGAAAAAATGCATCCACTGAGCTCTCTCACCATGCCTTAGAGAGTCTGTGTTAGGAAGGTTCCTAAGAAGGTCTGAACTTGTCTGCAGACCTTACTAGGGGAACATAACAGAATTATGTCTTGGTTTGCTTACCTGGTAATGATTCAGTCCTCGTGGGGGTTTTATGGGAGTCGTTTGGTCTATTTCTTTGAACAGTCTCTAAGAAGTTATGCTTATGGTACACTGATTGCATTTGTCTGATTTTTCTACTTCTGAAGATCACTGTTCTACTGGAAGTCACCCTCCAGGAATCAAGCAGTACAATTTTTATTCCTGTGAGATAAATTACAATAGTGTGAATACTAAGCACATCTTCATGGACCCAGAGCTCTGTCAGTACAGATATTGCAGCAGTTGTCAAGCATAATTATATTAAGTATATATTCCAGCATTTATTCCAAGTCTAACCACTCTATGTCTTTTACTTTTATAGGACTGTTACATGTACTCTGTGACACTGAAACAGACTTAATAAAAACTTCCTCTCCTCACTTTGGGGCAGCCAAACAACATGTTCTAAAATTGCAGACACTTGCATGCAAATCTTCCCCAGCCTCTCTGATTTAAAAATCTGACATGAGAAATCTCCTCTGATATCAGTTTATGAAACTTTAGTTCTAAAACATTTCTTTCTCATTCTGTTTACATCCTCCTGTTTGTAGTAATGGACAATACTAAAAATATAGCATATGAAAAATTAAATTAAATTTTAAAATATACATAAGAATACCTAATGGGTTGAAGATAGCCTTGGGAAGTCATCAGTTCCCACGTTTATGAAACTAGATACTGACTGTCACAGCTCAGCTGCCAGAGAGGTGACCTTTTGCCTCATTTTCACAGATCCTATTAATTATTTGGAATTGATGTGAAATTAATACGCTCAGATGTATGTTAAATCTGGACATGCATCACTTGGACTATGTGTTCTCAAATGGAGACAAAGACTGTGCCCTAATTTTTATCTATTAATGATGGCATTTTTGTTCCGCTAACTGTAGTCAAGAATTTGGAATTTGGATCCTCTATTCTCTTGTATAAAATATGTGATATTGTCCATCTTGTTTATAAAACAGAGCTGATGAGCTCTGTCAAAACTGAGTCATACAGATTAGTAAAGCATAAAGTGTCATGCTCTGGTAAATGACAGTGGTAAAATAGCTTTGCTTTTTATTGATATTCCACTGCTCTGAAGCAAAATCGCTATTAAGCAGGAAAATGAGAAAGGTGGTTTTCCCCTCCCATAACTTACTCCACTAGGCAGACATCAACCAAGACCAACAGAGAGGCTTGGTTCATAAACTGAAGTTTATGATGCTTTGTTCACTGGCAAAAATTGCATGGTGCCTTGAGATCTCTTGATGATGTATGTGCAGTGAGTGTCACTTTGCTTCTTAGAACTGATATCATACACAACATAGTACTGTGAGGAGCAGGTAAGGCCCAGAAGCACAGTGCTTCTAGGCTTGTGGCAAAATAGAGAAGGGAGAGGGATAGTTAGCATATAGAGGACAAAAGGAGAATTGAAATAGTAACAAAGTAAATAGGAACTGACTCATTTTTCCCATCTCACATTTTCAGCTATCTAGTCTTATGGGTGTGACCTTATAGACATAAATGTTCATTTCACTGTCCTGAATACTCTTCTTCTTTCCTCATCTGTCAGATGGGTACCAAATGGAGATATAGACAATAGATAATGATCCATGCAAACTCAAGGTTAGTGTCACACTGAGCATTTTAAATAGAGGGGCTCAGATATTTCAGTTATGTATGCAGAATTTGATGACATGTAACACAAAACAGAAGCTTAGCTTAAGATGCAGAGTGGAAACTTCCAGACAAATAAAGTCCTATTAAACAACACTCACAGATTCAGCCTGATGATGTCTTAGTACAGCTCAGGTTAATTTTCTCAACTTGTGGGTAGCAACTACTATGGGAACTGTGAAATGCCATCAGGACTGGGGAAAGTGAGTTGCTGAAAATTTTGCTAGAACCTAATATCTATTCTTCTGCTCTGCCCTTCAGGATTAAATGTTCTCTGATAATCCATTGTAAAGCACACACACTTGAATTGTGCATTCTTGTCAATGACATTTCATTCTTACTTAACAATTCAAGGGGGTTGCCAACCTGAGAATGATGAAAAAAAGCTGTCTTGAGTCACTAGTACCTCCACCTACTGGTGACAAAAGACAAAGTAAGCAGCAGGTAAAAGACAGGGTGCTTCATTTAATACACAGTTAGCCTTGAAAGTCTTCTCTATCCTTGCCAAAAGGCCATCATTCTATAACTTGCAGTTCTTGTGAAAACAAACAAAAAAAATTTGTTTTCTTTTCCTGAAAGACTGCACAACATGTTTGGCCTGTCAGCTAACACTCTTTGGAACTGAAATATGGCCTTAAGCGCAAGTATATATAGATTAAGTAAGACACACCTTCCCTTGATTATACTTTGTCTCTGTCATAACAAAGCAAGAAGATTTTTACTGTTGAATTAGAAAATAAAGTAGGGTTTGGGGGAGCTGGGTTAGTACATTTTGACAAATCTCTTCTTTCTTATGCCAACTAAAGTATCACAACATAAATTAGTTGCTCGAAACTGCTTACTACCGTGATTAATTCTGCTATGCTTTAGGGTCAGAAATAACTGTTTTATAACAGTTGCAAATCAAACTGTTCTGCCATAGAAGTAGTCACTTGCCAAGAGACCATGACACCTCATCCTTTAGATGGATATTGCTTAAAAACACCCCCTTTTATTTGTCCCTGTGAGGCTGAATGGACATCCACTATAAAATTGTACTGAGGGAAATGGGAGTTGAATCAGCAACACTTTTAACAATGCATAACCTTTATTATTCTGCTCCCAGGAGCACTGAAATTTGCATGGCTTAGCAAGTTGCAAGCTGTAATGACAGCACTTAGAACGAATATCAGTGGCAGCAATAGAGATCCAGTGAGAAAAGCAGACATAACCCAGCTTCAGAACTCACAGAGATATTGCAGAGCTGTTCAGCACCTGGCTAACAGCCCTTAATTCATTAGGTATTCTTTGTAAGACACCATTCTCCATGCTAAGGCTATTTGCTTTTAATATGGATGTAATGTGTAACACTATCAGGAAATCCAAGAGATCCAGCCATTACATTTTCAATACTTTCTATTTTTACTCCTATGCTTTATCCAGTTGAAAGGTAAGAGGAAAAACATGCTGTGTGATAATGTAACTACATCTGCAATAAAAAAAAAATTCCCTAGCTCTGAAATAGTGGTACAATGTCTCAGTTAGTAGGTATATCTTTATATGAGCAGATGCATATAGAAAGATAGTCTGGCTACAGTTAAATATCTTTAAATCAACCTAAAATACAGAAGTATTTTCTCTAGCTAAAATACTTAAGTATTACTAATATGTATAAACTAAATTTATTTCATAGTGATGTTCATTAGATGGTGAAATAGTATTTAGCATATCGAAAATATATAGCATATGAAGTAAAAAGTGAAATTAGTTTTTTTTGTGGCTCTATTAAATAGATTTTAAAATTTGTTACAGCAATATATTCCATGAGAATATTGTGCACTTACCTATTAGCTGAGCCTTTTTGGATTTCTCATGGTGAATAGGGCAGGCAGATACGTGTATGTGCAGGGTATTATTTTCATTTGATCGCTGGGCAGGATTGGTGGCATTGTACACTATTTTAAACATTGGAATAGTTTTCACCAATATTCTTTTCTGACACTGAAAAGTCATAGGAACTGATAGGAAAAATCCTAGTGCTTTGCTTGGGGATAATAAAATATGAGATGTGCAACCTGTGGTGGTACATTCAAATACTGCATTCTTTCAGAAAGAGATGATCATGACCAGTGGTGTATCAGTTTATCATGTCTAAATGTTATCGGGACATGGTAATCAGGTAAAAGATCACTGATTGCCTCTGATGACAGAAAGGAACTGGTGATTATAAAGGTGAGAGGAGGATGGGTAGAGGAGAAAGAAAAGATGGCTGCAGAGTAGAGTGATGTCATTGGCAGAAAAGCAGTGGGGTCAGCACATCCTGCCAAATAAAGCTGTATTCCAAAATCCAAAGATAAACCCAAGTTATGAGGTAAATGAAGTAGTGAGATTGTGTTTAGTATTCTTACAGCCACCTGGGGTTTGTACTGTCTCAAATGAAGAACAGTGTATGTTTGAAATCAATGAAAATGAAAACACTTTCACTGTCAGGGAGCAGCAAGGGCAGGGGCCCCTGTGGGGTGAACGGAGAGTGGCAGTGTGGTGGCACAGGGTGCCCTCCCTCCCTGCCAGAGCACCAAGAGCAGAGCAACTGCTGATGGTAGCCAGGGCCATCTGGGAGCCCTGATCACCTGGCAAGTCTGCAGTGATGAGGCAGTTCTGATCTCAGGCCAGGAAGTCTGGCGCCCAAATGGGGGGCACAGGCCAAGCAGAGGCCCTGCTGCCCAGAGGCCAAGGTGAGAGCTTCAGCTTAAGCAGCTCTCAGGGGAATGGGGGGTCAGCCTTGGCTGAGGCATCTTCTAGTTTTTTCTTTCAAGGCCACTAGCTGCCTAGTCTCTGTGTTGGCCCTGAGTCCTCGAAGCTAAACTCTGAGGAGAAGAGGGATGTGTTCAGGGTCCTGAGACTTTGAGGTCTCTGAAGTGTTAACCCCAACCCAAATTCCTCATGTATGGTGCTCCAGGAAGAGGCATGTTTGCAATATGGAAGCTTTTGGGGCCTCAGCTGTGTTAGCAGAGCCAACAGCACAAGGCAGCAGTATTTGACTTCCTGACAGGGTATCATACAAAACCACTGTGCCAAAGAGCTAGTGTGGGGAGAGGTGAACTAGAGATTGGCAATGACTGGGATCAAAGTTTCCCAGGTAAGAGAATCAAACACAGAGGCCTACTGACCATCCTGTTTCAGGAGCTCCACATGGGCTGCAGCAGCTCGTTACAGATTTTAAATAGTTTTCATGAATTATTTTGAGTCACTCAAATGCAGATGATTCCTGTTTTGCTGACACCAAATAATGTCTAATACAGTGGCTGCACAGAACTAAAGGACTAGTCACTTGAATAAGAACTTACAATATCAGACCTTAAAGGTCTTATTCAAAGTCAAACTCTAAGTCAGTGAGAAACTGAAGAAACATAATCTAATTCAGGTGGTGCCATGAAAACTAAATGACAGTTTATAGAAAGACTGTATGGTTATATATGGACATAGCAGGTCCCACATGAACCCTCTAGAGTCTGTATAAAGGAAATCCAGACTGACAGGGGCCAGTGGAGGGATCAGTGAAGTCTTAACTTTGCTTCTCACAGTGACTGAGCTCACGCAAGGGCCATAGTAATCTGCTGTCTGCATAGACCAATTACACAAGTCACAGGAGAAAGATGGAATAAGGAACGGATTGTCTGACAGAAGCTGTGTCATTATGTCCTTCCTTGTAACAAAGGCAATGTGACACAGTCAAAATTAGCTTCAAAGGAGGAAAGGAGTAAAGCATAGTAACAGTATGTGTCAAAATAGAGGCAGATGAAACAAGGCCTTATGATTGACCTTTGAATTTTGATAAAAGTGATTTTAATGGAGCAGTGAGAGCAGAAGGTGGACTGGTGGTTTTACCAGGATTTTTTTTATAAATCTACTAAGTAATAAGAAGGCATAAGAAAATCTTGAAACTGGTAACTTAGTTCCTTTCAATCTGTTAAAATGTCAAGCAATGGATTCAGATTCTTTTACTTGGAACTATAGAGAAAAAAGGTCAATGAATTAGCAGTTAGATGGTATGCACTGTCCAGTAAAAATAAGCCAGTACCTAAGTTAATAGAATGAAATACTGTTTTTCTATTATAAATTGCATTCTCTAGCAGAAGAAAGTAAATAACTTCAGTGTATCAGCCTCTGGAATACATCCAAATGTTGTTCTTTAGCTAAAGCATTTATCACACTGAAAGGATAATTCAAAGCAAGGTCCCTAAACATGTACAGGTTAGGTTTTCATTGACCTTATCATCATTTATTATTAGGAATTATAATGAATTATTATATTTAGAGTAGGTATGCAATGAGAAACTATATATAGACTAGGAATCCAGTTTGGGTTACTGGAAAATACTATAATAAATAAAAGTTATTAATAAAAAGCAATGTGTAATAAATTATGGTAGGTTGAAATGTAATTGTAGAGCTTTGTGGATATTGGGCTGAATTTAAAGTTACGTGTACTGGAAATTTAATGACTCCTGATGTTTGAACAGGGCTGCACTAATTAATCAATTGGTAATTACAACTGTGATTAACAGCTGTGATCATGATTGGTAACAAGTATTGATTAATTCCCCAATAATTCTGGCACAGTTTAGAATAAGAAGCACTTTGCAGGATGCAGGAAGCATGATTAACAAAAGCAATAATAAAAACACTTCACTCTCATTACAGAGCTGTCTCGGAGGAACAAGATTTGTGAAGGTGGGAAACCTAGGTAGATTTGCCAAGGTAAAACAGCATTATGCCAAAGATTGTCTTAATGAAAGAGAATTATTGGGAAAAGTGGGTACATTTTTTCATAATGATAAATTTGCTCCAGACTTACAGTCATTATGTCCCCACTACTGAAGTCTTTTTTCATTACAATAGCATGTTCATTTTCAACTGGACTCAGAAACTCTTTTTATTCCCATAAAAGATAACATTTATACACTTTCCAAAGTGCCATATGAATAGTGGCTCATTATATACTGCTACTAAGAACTACTAATGAAGGGAATAAGGAGATGAAATATGCATCTGCTAACCAAAGCTGACAATTCCATTTTGTGACAATGATGTCTTCAATTTTTATTTTCTTTGTTCCACAGCAGACCTGAAGAGAAGGCTTTTGAGAATGTTTGCAAAAAGCACGATTATGCTAACATTTCTATTCAGAACCAAAGTCTTAGTTTTATATTGTCAAAAAGAGGTAGATCTGTATGTCATCTACTAGCTAAGGCATTGACATATACAGCAGGAAGCCAAGGCTCCTATTCCTTTACAGTCAGTACAAAGATTTTCATCTGAGGCCACTGTGGACCAGGTGCAGAATGGACTTGAATCTGGATATGTGCATTCTGAATCTGTTTCCTAACCATCTGTCCTGGTTTCAGCTGGGATAGAGTTAGTTTTCTTCTTAGTAGCTAGTAGAGCGCTGTGTTTTGGATTTAGGATGAGAATAATGTTGATAACGCACTGATGTTTTGGTTCTTGCTGAGCAGAGTTTACACTAGTCAAGGACTTTTCAGCTTCTTGTGCTCTGCCAGGTGCATAAGAAGCTGGGAGGGAGCATAGCTAGGGCAGCTGACCCACACTGGCCAAAGGGCTATTCCATACCATATGATGTCATGCTCAGTATATAAGCTGGGGGAAGAAGAGGGAAGCGGGGGACGTTCGGCGTGATGGCGTTTGTCTTCCCAAGTAACCGTTACGCATGATGGAGCCCTGCTTTCCTGAGGATGGCTGAACACCTGCCTGCCGATGGGAAGCAGTGAATGAATTCCTTGCTTTGCTTTGCTTGTGCGTGCGGCTTTTGCTTTACCCATTAAACTGTCTTTATCTCAGCCCATGAGTTTTCTCACTTTTACTCTTCCGATTCTCTCCCCCATCCCACCAGGGGGGAGTGAGCGAGCGGCTGTGTGGTGCTTAGTTGCTGGCTGGGGTTAAACCACGACACCATCATAGTACAGAAAGACTTCTGGTTAGCAAAAGAAAAAAAAAAATCAAATACTACTACACTACTATTGTTAATGCTGAAAAAGATGCAGATGAAGAGAAAAATATTTTTGAGTATGTCATTTACTGCTTATCAACTTTAGGCACCATTCCTTTCTACTATGAATTAAAAATAAGTATGAACTGTTATATTTCCCATCTGGAAAACTATCAGTGACAGGATTTTTTTTTCAGTGAGCTTCTATCACCAGGAAAAAAAAAAAAAAATTAAAATCAAGGACTTCTATCCCAGCTCCATAATCTTCCAATCCAAATCAGAACAGAGACTTCTGAGTCAAAATAATTTCAATACTCTCAACTCTCACCATTTTATTGTGATCTTTACTGTTTATTATGATATTAATGTTTCGGCTCTGGGAAGTTCAGTAAACTGAATATATGATAATTTAATAATTTAAAAGGAAAACTTAGTATTTGCTAAAAAGAAAAAGAGCTTATTCGCTCTCTTGATTTTAAAGAATAGTGTGAATGGCATGGGTGGATGGCAAGGCATGGTTGACTTCTAAACATCTGAAATCAAGAGACAACACATCAAAAAAAGTTTTAGTTCCAACTTTTAAGCCTATCTGATGATTTCTGAACATGCCTCACCGTTTCAATCGTGCTGATTCTCCATTTCAGGTAATTTTCAGCAAGAAAGTCTCTGCTCCTGGCGGTCTCTTGTGCCTCTGTGAACCCCTTTGTCTCTATACAGTGCTCCTTCAATTTTAGTAGACTTACTTACATAGTGTGCTGCTTGTACTACCCTTTAAGATGGCCAAGGCCTTGCCAATGCTCTCCCCCACCCCAGACTGTTTTTCTGCCATACTTATTATGATAAGCAGTATTAGGTGAAGGACGGAAGGAAAGGAGGTAGGTGGGGAGACAGAGAGAGAAATAAGCCTCAAAGTTTAGCTGTGGATTTGAACCTCCCTGAAGTTCTGTGCGTTTGGGTTTGAGCAGAGTTCTCTTTCAGAATACATAGCAAACTAACAAACAGAAGCAAAAAGTCCTTTTAAAATGAAATTGCAAACAAAGCAGGAAAAAAATTACAACAATAAAATAAGAATGCGATCTGATAAATTGTCAAAAAGTTTAGCAAAAAATGCAGCACAATGAACAACACTTCCAAAGCTCATAGCTGTCTCATATAATATTTGTGATACCAAGAAGTAAGACTTAAAGATCCATTTTAGAGAGTATCTGTACCTGAAAGTCATTTTGAGACCAGTACCAAATTCAGAAAAACATATGACTGATTTTGCCAATAGGACAAAGGACTGAATTTTCTTTTTTTTAAAATATATTAATTAAGGTTGTTAAACAAGGTATGAACGTAAGAAGTGAACAGATGCTTTTATTCCACAGAGTCCAGTTCCATAACTCTACCCTTCCATCCCAGTAACTTTTCAAAGATCTGTCTTCCTGGTCTTTGCTTCTCGCTGCTTCCCACCCTTGATGGGTGAATATTTTTTAAAAGACTATAGGGACTCATCAAGTCTAAATGGCGTGATGCACACACTTTATGCCATTCTTTAGCTGCAGCTAGAGACTGCAGACAATAATAATAATAATCTAAAAAGCTTCATGTTGTAAATGTAAATAGCTTTCCCTAATCTTCTTTAGAGCATAAAAATGCTAAGAAGCACTTTTGAATTGTGTAGTCCTGCAAAGAACATTTGAAACACCAGCTGAGAGGAAGTCATTGTTCTTTTCCAGAGTTTTACACATGCATGAAGCCACCATCCTGCTGCAGGTGATATCAGATGTTATAATCCTTGTCAAGGATACATTGTTTGTGCCATCTGGTTACTGATGACTAGAAAGTAAATTTTTTTTTATATATATTTAATAGAAAAGAGACTCCAAGATGCTGTACAAAATGCTGAGTTAAGTATCAACAACAGAGCAGGCAAATATGCCATTAGTCTGTTAAAGATCACAAGGGACCTGAGCGTGTTTACTTCTGTCCTCCACTCTCTCGCTTATTTTCAGGTCAGGCTTAACTCCAGTTATAAATCATATGACTCCTTCTCTTTAGCTGATACTGTCCTCACTTCATGTAGTTTGAATACAATTTTGCAACATGTTCTCTCAAACTTTAGGCTGCCTACCTCAAGTATGTCTGAAAACAGCACAACTCCTTGGTAAAAATTGAGGGCAGGATCTATGTAGTCATTATTTCAGTAGTAAAAATCAAAATAGTGTTTGATAATTTTTTTTATCTCACTCTGAAATATAGCTCCTGGTACCACAGATTACTGCACTGAGAACGTTCTATGGTAATATGTAGTTAGAGTTGACTGCTGACACAAGAGTAAAAATTTGTACGTTTTTTTTTAGATTAAATTTGACTCTCAGCAATCCTCAAGTGTTACTGAAGTAAATAGAACAAAACTTTGACTGACATAGTTACATATTAAGGACATTCCAAAAATTCCTACAGAAATATGGAAGGTCAAGAAATCATATTAGGTTAATGCCTAGGCATATATACTGTACAATAAATTTCTCTCAGGTGATTAACACTTTTTCTGCCTCAAAGTTCTTAATTTTAATTAAGACTTTTTCACATGTAGCAGATATTTTGCCACCAAGGCAGTTTTAATGATACTATGCAAGTACAAGTTACTATATTTAGACTCTCCTTAATGAAGTCTATATTCAAAAACTACTAAACGCTCTTAGTCTTCACATCTGAGATCATGTAAGTGATGGTACAGTATCTAAAGAACTAGGAATCAAAAGTAAAGATAGTTAGTTCCTTTATGACAAATGCATTTTAATCAGAAATTTTGATTTGTCAAAAAGAGAAAGGTTCACTGAAAAAGCACTGTTTAGTTTCCCGCAAGTTTGCATGGGAGTCTGGTTTCTGCTGCAGCTGGGATTCTGTTGTCTGTGGCTCACATGGTCATCTGCAAAACTTAAGCTCTAGGTATGGGCCAGGGTTCCAGGGTCTTTGGCAAAGCACCTGAAAGTGGTTAGAGGTCTGCCTGAGATGAGGCTCTGCAGGTTATCAAGTTTTTATCAGATTTTCTGCCTTTGGGATCTGAGCTATATCTTGGAATGGGCAGCTAGGATGTGCATCACTCTGGATCTGATGACCTCAAGATTTTGAAATATTCTAGCTCATTTGTAACCCAGCTACTATTTCAGGACTCGTTGCAGGGTTTCTACTCCTTTTACTCCCCATCAGCTACGGGGAGTAGCTTGGAAATTAGAAGCACTGGAAGGTACAGTTGAGATTGAAGGCCTTGGACTTTGGGTTCCCACACTCCTTTTTTGTTTAAAAGTGAAGTTTCTGGTGCAATATTTCTATCATTTTGTTTTGAATTTTATTTCTCTGTAGTTGGAAATTTTAAAAATTCCTTCTATTCCTTCAAAACATAGACAGCTTTCTTTCCTAGAAGGTAGAATTTTCTTGCAGGGCAGACAACCATTCAACTGGCTCTGCTTAGGAAACTTGAGTTCTACTTTCACCACCTGGATAGGTGATCACACCTCTTTTTGTTTCAGTTTCTTCATTTCTAAAACTATATCTATAATAATCCTGCTTTTATTTAAACTTTTTGAACCTGATATCCTAGAGCTGAGCTAAATACTATTTGTACGACATCATGAGTGAGACCATTGCACTACATGTATGAATATTTGAGGATGAATTCAGGTTCAGATTCAGTCTGACAACATGGGGATCAGATTTCCTCGATACAGATAAGTTTCAGTGTTTTGGTCCTCTAAGGAAAGAAACAAACTAAATACCCTGCTTAGGTTAAGCATAATGTTTGCTTAACGTGCATCAGAAAGGTTCAAACCAAAAAGTACAGAGGGTTCAGAGGCCATATAGCTTCTATAAAAGTTATGAAAATATCTGTATATTCTAGTGAGCATAACTGATGATTTGTTGCATAGCAAGGTTTCTTACTATAAAAACTAAGTCTCATTGAATGACTTCTAGCACTATTGCAAGGAACAAAGTGAATCTTTGTATGTTCAAGTTTCATTATTCAGTGGTCCCTGGGAATCTTTTTGCTTTCATCTGAGGAGTTATCACATCCTTTTCTATATCATTTCCATCCATCTTGCACTGAAGCAAAGGAAGGAAGAGGAGGGTGAGGGTGATCACCTCTGTGTCAGATATATGCAGCAAAGCAGCTAAACTTGGCCAAATCCATAAATCCCTCCCCTTAATAAAGCAATTTAATATCCCTGCAACAGGTAGAATCAATCAGAGTGTGCTTTCATATGCTAATATCTAGAGACTCACTCTTCCAGAAGAGACATGGTAACAGGATCCTTACACACAGCAGAGGGGAGAGGACAACAGGTCAGGAGGAATTATTAGATCTGAAAACATTACAATTTAATGAATCATTATACAGTTACCCTGTGACCACCAGTAAGAATTCCAGACTATGCTATGATTTACCAGGCTTGAGAGACCTTGTTATCTAGTTAGTGTTACACCCAGAAAACCTGGATCAGCTTCTTTTCTAGTAGGTCTATTTCCCTTGCCATTATCTGATTTTATTTTTATTAGTCAAATGGGTTACATCATACTGTTTGGGATTTATTTACCCACATGGTGTATTGTGTACCATGTAGGAGGTACATCAGGTTCAAATGCCTTCTATCTTTGCTCCAAGAGAGCTTCAGAGGACAAATCTGACTCTTCCTCAACAAGTGACTGTAGGAAAGCAGATAGTGTGTTCATGCATCTGAGGATGTACTTTATGGAACCAATCCAATTAAAAATCTGTCCAGAAACAGAACAGACAATTTCATATAACATTTTCTTAATTTGTCTTTCCCTAGTATCACAAAAGTCTGCACATTTGCATTTGTTATCTTAATTGTGTGTAATTAAAGACGTGAAATATATTTTTCTCTTTAGCAAGTGTGTAACTTTTTACTTAGGAGTAGCATATGAATACCGTTTATCTAGCCCACAGGTGCCAAGAAACTGTAGTAGTGCTATGTTGTCTGCATTATAATGATATGTAGGCAAGACGTTACAGGAGAACTTTTCTTTCAAATGCTGATTTGAAACAAAACGGACCACCAAATGTTCTGCACTTCACCCAGCTCTTGCGGTCATTTGCAATGTAAGAAGAATCAATGTGAAAAGATATCTAGAACAGACCAAATGCTTCAAAGGGAGCAAACATAAGCAGCTGTGGAAACAGAACACAGAAAGGCAAGAGACTTGTACACATATTGACAGGATCTACCTGTAAGGAACTGCAAGATGTGTGGTGGATCAATCTCATAGCTATTTCCTTGGGAGAAAGCAAACTTTGTCTTGCTGAAAGGATGGCAGGAAGAAACACCAACAGAGAAATTGTGTAAAGGTTTTCTTCCTGGAAGATAGTTTATCTCAAAAGAAAAATTATTTACTGTTCTTAACCAAAGCCCCTCTTTTGTATGTCAGAAGATAAAATTGGAAGTTCCTCATATTTGGGAAGTATTTCTAAACACTGAAATATATCTGTGTGTTTCATGCATTAAACTTTTACTTAGAGACGTGTCAGAAAAAATACACCTATAAAGGTGTTTTTTTTTTCTTAACGCTTTTAAACCATATAGGGATGATGATCATCAAACTCAGTTCCTGATTCTGCCTACAGTATGCCTATTGTGACTTTTTTTACAGGAAAAAAAAAACCCTTATGACAATTAAACTCGAGAATTGATTAGTGAGAGAGAAACACCATGAGTGATGTTCTTAATATATGGCATGAAAGAGGTGATGCAACAACGTATTGTTATTTTCTAAAGCTGGTGGTTTATTCAGATGAATGTGATAACCACAATAATATCTACTGCCAAACAGTGGAAGTTTGCAGGCATCTTTTAACTGAGGAAACAGCACTGTGATTCATTGTCAACTGGAAACCTACAGGGAGATTAATGAAAATATCCCATCAAGCTTTCAGTAGATAGTACTAGAGGTAACAGTTTAATAAGAATGCATTTAATTTTATGGTGCTGTTCAACAAAACCTTCTAATTACCTCACAACCATGCAGTTAAAATACATTAAAAACAATAAAACTGCTCAGAGTAATACATAATTAAAATAGTCGATCAAACTAAGAAGAAATGACTTCAGGTTTCCTGAAAAAGTAGATGAATCTGTGAACCTTCTGCATAGTTCTTTAATAGCAGTGATGATGACATGCATTCCACTTACATGATTCCTTTGTGATTCTGTGGACATTAAAGTTCTGTACTTACTTTCCATGAACAAGAGTTAATTTAGCCCCTGACTAGAACTTCTGAAAACATAAAACACCATCTGTTTAGCTAGTAAGAATATAGGCTATTAGTCTAGAACAGGAATGGAAAAAGCAATCATCTCCCTTCTTTTGACATTATTGGCCAAAAATTTTGGAATTGAAGCACCTGAATTTGGACAACATTGACATTAACTGTAATGAAACTTAACTGTTACGGAAACGTACCTTTTTAACAGACAGGTGTCGAAATCCTAGATTTCTTTTGCCTTTTCTGCTTTCAACACAAAACTACCAAGGCAGCAGCAAGGGTGCTCCCCCACAAGGGAAGGCCAGCTGACAGCGAGGCAGTGCAGGGACCTCCCTGACAAGGGGACCATCCCATAGGGGTCCAAGGTCAAGCCAGGGAGTCAGGTCAACAAAGCAAGGCCAGGACTGGCAAGGTACATGGCCAGGCATGGCATACCTACAGCGTAGCTCAGGCAAGGACCAGGGGTCAGGGGATGAGCTCAGATGCTGCTTTGGAGCCAAAGGGTGTAAGGTGCACAGATGGAAGCTCAAGGTGGGGCTTCTCTCAGTTTTTTCTCACAGCTTAGCTGTTTCTGCAGAAGCCTGGTTCAAGGTACACTGTAGCAGGGCAGACTCCAAAGATTGTGGTGGGAGAGGGGAAAAGTTGCACAGGAATACTGAAGAAGAATGCAGGTACAGGCTGGTCAGGGCAATTAGATCCTGTTGATGCACTCAGGGCTTTGACAAAGACCATCTCAAATGTCATGCCAAAACATAGCTTGAGTACTTACAAAGATGGGCAATAACCCTAAATCAGGAACTTCCTATGCTTCATCCATATATTTACCCCTAGAAATGAGGGAGAATAAAATGAGCTACTGTGACTTTAACTTCTGTAATAAATTTAAGTATTGCTTAAGATTCACCTACGTTCCCATTTTAATTCATTAGTGACTGTTTATAGTCTTCTTTCATGCATGAGCAGTTAGAAAGAGATATATGTCAGTGTTTAATTCTCCATGTGACGAAATGATCATAATATAACTTATTCTCCATGATACAGTGGTGTGTCCTACTGAATCTCTGAAGTGAAATGCATGTCCACAGAGAAGGATTAAAGTCACAGAATCACAGAATCATTTACATTGGAAGGAACCTCTTGAGGTCATCTGCTCATGTCCATTCAGGAATCAAATACCTTACATTTGCTTTCAAACAGCATAAATCGAAGCAATGATGGTTTTCCTTAGGAATACTTGTTTCTTGGTTATTTTTTGTCTGTGCAATGTTCTTAGTTTTCTCTACTTTTATTTCTATTCTTAGTTTTATTCTATTCCCCATCCCTTTAAGAGAATTCCAATGTTTTTTTTTCATCTATGCTGGGCACCCAAATGATGAACCACCCATCTTTCCTCTGGGAGACTCTTCTTTACACTTACACAGTTATGATGATTTTCTCAATAATGTTCCTAAAGTTCTCTTCACTCAGTTTCATCCCATGAATTGTAATATTTTTGGGGGGAACACTTTGAAGTTATATTCCCTTCTGTCAAATGCTTCTGACATGTCATTCCCAGCATCCCAATATAACCAGGAAGACATTCAGCATAATAGCCAGCTGAAGGGCTTCATACAAATTCATTTAGAAGTACTTTCAGCTGACTACTTCAAATAATATTCTCTCTATTTAACTAGGATGTCTAACATCAAGCAGCACTAGAACTCAGAATTTGGCCCTGTTGTTGTAATAAACTTTCTTCAGAAAAATCATCTTTCCTGTCTCCCCCAAATTACAGTTGTTATTAGAATTCTCTCTAGTTTGCCTCATATTTATTATCTAAATAAATGCAAAAGAAAGTGTAAAATAGGACAGGATATCAAGCAGGGTATTATTTTAGTAAGAAAAATAATTCTCTTCACAAAACAGTGATTAAAAGTATTCAAGAATGACTTCTGTGCTGAACAGAGCTGAGCCAATAATGTATATAAATTTCCCATGAATTTTCATTCATATTTTCAAATGGATTCATATATTCATGTGCCTTCTACTCTTGAGCTCACTTCCACATACATTTGTGTAATTAAACCGAAGTAACATTAATTTCCAAGTTGTGCATATGACAATGTACAGAAGCAGGAGATTGCATTGACTGTGGGATTACTGCTTGTACAAATGCTTGTATAATCTCTGAGCAGAAAAAGCCACCACAAAGCACAATGAACATATCTTCATTTTACGTGGGAGTGGGTGTATATACACACCCTACTGAATTCTTATTTATCTGTGTTCTGTTGCTTTCATATCATGTTTGTAGAAAAATGAATTTGTATGAGTAATGTTAATAAGGAATTCTTGCTCTATGGTGCTGTCTTTGGACAAAGGTAAAAAGGCAAACGAGAAAAGAGCAACAGAAAAAAATGGATACTGGCAGCAACTGAAGCCAGGTTTTGTATTTATGAGATGTTAAACTGGCATAATTGCAGCTAGAAAATTAAACAATGCCTTGACAGGTTTTTGTCTGCTGGACTGAGAACTGTGTGTGGGGAGCTCCATCCAACCTCAGTGCAAGGCAGCTTTGCAATGCCTCCTTCTCCATCCTCCAGCTCAGGTCCTTCATCAAACCATTACCCTCTTCAAATCCACCAGCTGTTTTCTGGGCAGGGAGAGAAGCACTGCTAGAGTAGAGGTATTAAGCGGATGATAGCTCAGGACAGAAACACAGGTAAGGGAAAGATCAGGAACTGGCAAAATCATAAAAGGTTTATGAGACCATAGCACGGGACTTCTATTAGAGCTACAATCTTGCATGTGTGATGTGGTGACTGGTGTCATGACATCAGGAAGTATTAACTTTAGTGTAATTTCTTATTGTACGCACTCAGAATCATGACTCTACTGTAGTATCAGTAAGTCATTCATAGCTAGTTTTATCTTCTGTATAGGCACTTTGGTTTGATTTAGTTTAGGGTGCTCCCAAAGTAATGCAAGTTAAACTGGAAAAAAAAAGACATACTAGAAGAATTGAGACTTTTATCAAGATAACTCAAGGGCTTTATTACCCCCATACCTTAAATTGTTGTAACTTTTTATATAGGCAATACCATCCTGAAAATGCCAAAAGTCCTCCAGTGGGTATGTTTATTTGCATGCAGAACACCATTGTATTGTTCATCATTAACATCATAGAAGGATCCCACGAAACACACCAAGTTTCCTATAGGGCTTTTTGCACTTTTACATGAACAATTTACTTAATGATGTCACACAGCAATGCTAACTAATTACATTTTTAATTAGTTCCTGGAATTAAAGTGGGTTATATTTAGAACTTATTTAATTAAAATGGGCAAACTATATTTCATGTGCATAATGTAGATATTCTCAGAACTTTCCACTCTTTCCTCTACCACAGAAATAATTAATAGGAAGGTTTTCAGTGCATTTCCAAGAAGAAAGGGCAAAATATCTTTTTCCTTTCTAATGATAACCAGCAGCCTCAGCTCCTTGCACTTTTAAAGTGGGTAGGTAAGGAATGTTTATTATTCAGCACAATATGCCACAGTGCATGTTTCTTATCATTACAGCATTATAGGACCAAAGAGTTCCTAAATAGCATTTGCTTCCTGACAACTTTATTCCATGATAATATCCTTTTGATGTTGGGGCTGTGCACAGCTGAAAGAACCCCCAGGCTATCTCTGTACTTCCAAAAGTTGGTAAACTGTTCCTGGAGAAAATAAACAAACAAACAAACAAACAAACAAACAAACAAAAAATGCAAGGGAATTAAAGGTAAAATTAAATAATTACTGTATTCATTTGACTGTAACAAAAGCAAAAAATATAGCTTAAAGGTTACAAGAGAATCACAAATGAAGAATACTGTCCCACAGATTCTTTTCTAACTGTGTATAATTATACTAAACCCCTGAAGATATCCATGAAAAGTACTTCAAAACTCATGACTTATCATTCAAATAATATAAAGCCTACTTTCCTGAAATTCTGAATACATCCAGCTCTTTCTGAAGGCAAAATCAAAAATATTTTGTATAAAACCCCTTTTTGTACTGCAAAGACAGAGACCTTTTAAAATCTGTCATTTGTCTTGACCTCAAGACCAATATTATTTATCACCATTTTCAGAAATGTTCAAGCACCTGTTAAAGGAAAAAGGACAAGATTCATGTCCAAAGGTGTTCTCAAAGAAAGGACCTGATTCAAGGCATGTTAAAATTACTAAGGACTGCAATTATTTTGTGTGCAAGGGCATTCTGTGCAAGGCTTTGCAGTCTGTGACCTCTGTCTCCCACTTGTCTGTGCAGTCTCTGGCCCTGGAATTCCTTTCATAGAAATCAGGGCACAATGAAAGAGGAGAGTAAGTAGCATATTTCTGGGTCCTCTTCTAATAAAAATTTGGGAAGTGTGTGAGGCATGATCCCAGAGTGCCTTGCCATGAAGCACCCACAGCAAATCTGTAGCTAGAAAGACTGTCATGTACTTGGAGTGACTCAGAGTATGAAATTTCTACCCTCAAAGGCCACAATGCTACAACACTGCATTGGCCTAAATGGGGCCAATTTTTATATCAGTTGTAGAAAATATCTGCCGAGGTAAAACCGTGTGAGGTTATGTGCAGTTTAACAGTTGCCGCCCTCCAGGAAAGAAGTGTGTGTGCCTCCCTAACTGGTTATGTGATTCTTGGATATAGAAGGAAGTCTGTGTAACAAGAAAGGTTATTACGATGTGAGACTTAAACATTGTGAAAGTCAATTTACCTTAGCTCCTTGGAAGGCCCCTTAAACTGTGAGGTATGGTGATCATCCCAAATGGATGGAAATTAACATTATAAAGGCAAATACTTCTGTTGTACTGCTGTTGACTTCAGAACCAAGCATTTACAGCATTTAAAAAATAATTTACACATAACTTACTTGGCTTCTGGTTTAGCTCTTTTGCATCACTTTGTATGAACACCCCTAGGAATTTTTCCCCACACGAAAGCTAGCAAGCAGCTGTTATTCATGCAAATACACATATTCACAGGCAAGACAGGCTGCTTCAGCTGATGATTTAAAATAAAACCCTGCATTTCCTGAAAATATTCTCTCTTATTCCATTAAGTATAGAAAAGGCAGCTTTTTCTTTCCTTTTCCCTTCCCTTCCCTTCCCTTCCCTTCCCTTCCCTTCCCTTCCCTTCCCTTCCCTTCCCTTCCCTTCCCTTCCCTTCCCTTCCCTTCCCTTCCCTTCCCTTCCCTTCCCTTCCCTTCCCTTCCCTTCCCTTCCCTTCCCTTCCCTTCCCTTCCCTTCCCTTCCCTTCCCTTCCCTTCCCTTCCCTTCCCTTCCCTTCCCTTCCCTTCCCTTCCCTTCCCTTCCCTTCCCTTCCCTTCCCTTCCCTTCCCTTCCCTTCCCTTCCCTTCCCTTCCCTTCCCTTCCCTTCCCTTCCCTTCCCTTCTCCTTCTCCTTCTCCTTCTCCTTCTCCTTCTCCTTCTCCTTCTCCTTCTCCTTCTCCTTCTCCTTCTCCTTCTCCTTCTCCTTTTCTTTCTTGTCAGTGCTTTGTCCCCAGTGAATACTAAGGTGCCTTCTCTCATAAAACAGAGGAGCAGATCAATGGAGTGTCTTCATTTGTTGTCTTTGCATTTGTGATTATAGGAAACCTAAAAGTGTCTTGCGGCAGCCTCAAAGCTTGCTTTCTACTCAAAGAAAAATTGCACAAGACAAAAAAATGCCTTTGAGGTTTAATTATCCTTCTCCATTACCTCTCACTAGAAAGAAATGTACTGTAGCTGTGAGTTCTTCCATAGCCAAACTACCTGTACTTGTTGCTTTTTTGTTGCCAATGGTAAATAGGTCTTTAAAAATTAATTGTTCCTGCTGTCTTCTTTTGCCCGTTCTCTCAAGAGTTTCTTTCTTGTGCACAGACGTGCCAATTTGGTGACGTAGCCTGGGAAAAAATTAATCTGATACTCCCTACCTGTGTTTGTCAGCTGATGTGTTCATGTCCAATGCCTGATTTTTCTCTTACAGGGATGGAAGCCTCAGGTATGAAATGGTTTTCTGACCCATCAGCTGTTTCTTTCATTGGGCATCAAATTCTTCTTTCCTTCTTGGCTGCCTTGTTTCCTCTTCACATCCTGTTAAAATAAAAAAAAAAACAAAAAAAACCCCCAAAACCTGCCACGTTTTTCTTGAATTTTAAAGTGGCAGCCTGTTGCCTGACAAAATAAGCATATTAGAAAAAAGCTTCCATCCTCTCATTTTCTGTGGAGTTGCCTGAGTCACCTTAGGAATAAAACTGTTAAAGGGGCAGTTTAGAACAAGCTATGTCCTCATTCTGTGATGCTGTTGAGTGACTGATACCTTCTGGTCCTTCTCCATCTGGTACTCTTAAAAATTTTACTGAACATACCTTATTTAACTACACAGTTCCCACAGGGCAACATTTGCTTCACCTGCATAAATGAAAAATGAAATATGAAAATCGACCCTGTCGCATTGTGAGAGTCTGAGGTATCATTTTCCACTCCCACTACGTTTGCTATTCCAGCTGACTGGAATCTTTCCAATTTTCTGCATAATTTGAGGCTCTTGAAATTACTACATATACAATTATATTTCCAGCCACATTATACAAGGCCAGGACAGAGGCCTCATTACTGGCCTGGAAATGGAGTGTTGATCTTTGACCAGTTTTCCAGCTGTTATCATAGCTTGTGATACAGAGATGCAGAGTGTTGCACAGTGTGTGCATTGTCAAATTGTGAAAGGACTGACCTCACCACCAGGATTTACCAAACATAATTACCACATTTCTACAAAATAAATTCTGTGCAGCTTTATGAGGCATAAATAAAGGATATATGTTCTCCAACAGGTTTACTGAGAGAGCAGCTGACTATATCCTATGTAGTCTTTCTAGAAGTGTCTTTCTGTTATTATACACTAGCACTAGCAGCCTTAAGAAATCTATAATGCAGTCACAGGCAACAGAAGTCATATGAAGTAACTTTCTGCCATAATTTTCATTCACACGGAGAGTTTTAATGATAGATGACTTCATAATCTACAAATGTCTTAAGACATGCAGAGCAATCAAAGAATAGACATTAATTAACTTTGTTCAGTCATTTTTTCCTCGTACACTTTATTTTCTTCACCTGTAATATTAAATGTAGAGCTAAGAAGACATTTAAGGTCCTCAGCCCACCAGAAAGATGATGAAAAGCTGAAGCAAGTCACAGCTCAGGCAGATTATAGCAGGAAAATTAAGGTCTGGGTTTTGAACCCTTTTCTTACCCTTTTTTTTTTTCTTTTTGGCCAAGAGCTAGTGCGATCCTCTCCAACTGCTTTTGACCTACTTGGTCTTTCCCTACTTGTGGAATAATTTTGCTCTTTGCTGGATGATTTCCAGCCTCTTCCAGCAGAAGCAGCTGAATTATATATGCTTGGAGGGAGAAATGAAATGAAAATGTCTAATACTATAAGAAACAGCAGCATGAAGAAAGGAATTTTACCTTAGTGTTTATTAGTGTACAACATTATAGTGATAATTTTTGTTTTGTTAATTAATGACAGCAACTTTTTGAAGTGGAATGGAATAATGAAAGTTATTGAGCTGTTTTTGTCCATGGTTCTGAGGCTGTTTGAGTATAATTACCTACTGAACAGGAGAGCTGGCTGGGGTAGAAACAAACTAAGGAAGGTGTCAGGGCCCTGGGGGTACTAATGGCCCTCAGTGGCCCCACCTGGGACCCGCACCCTACCCACAACCCTGCAACCCCTTTCAACCTTGGCCCAGGACACTACCATCTCTCTTAGGGCAGAGGCTGGTGAGCAGTGAGGGCTGTGGTGCTGCCGGGAGGGGCCGGGTCCTGTCCCAGGTCCTGGTCCCAGGGTGGCCCTGTGCTCATTGGGCAGGAGCGGCTGAGGGCTTGTGCTGGTAGGGGGCCTGTCGAGTGGCTTGCAGAGGGCAATGCACAGTGGCTGAGGAAGGAGCAGAAGCGCGAACCAAGGCTTTAGACAGCCATTTTCATTTGGTAGCTTTTTTTGTTTCCTTAACCTATTGGTTTGGTTATGTTGATTTTACAGTACTCCTCTCAGAGAGAAACAAATGTGTTCCAACAGCACTTGATATTTTAATGTTTCGGAGACAATACATATTTTCTGGAGGAGAAGGGATAAACTGTAATGACTTCCAAGGTTTAATATGACATTCTGCTACTTAGTGATTACTTTCTCTATTTATATAGTGCCTGGATATACAAACCCCATTTGTAGCTCAAGTACATATATCTAGTTGTATTGTTTCGATCTTGCCTCACAAGAATGGTGGTTGACAGCGAGTGTCAATTTTCAGAAATGTGTTGTCTCTCTGTTTTCTTTTTGAAGAACAAAGCAAAATGCTGATTTTTTTTTGTTTTTGTTTTTCAAGCCAAGCATAAAGGCTTCATATTTGTTTGGGACATTAGTTTCAATGAAAGATGAGAGCCCTGTGGAATTAATTATGAGGCAAAGGAGAAGCATCACATAAAGAACTTCTTTTCTTGATACCCTTTACCATGTGCTCTTCAGTAAAGAATAATAATTTCAGAAGTCTTGGCTGGAAAATGGGTTATAGTGACAGAAGAGAGTAGTTCTTTTATATTTGCTAAGGAAAATCTTGCACCTGAACCACACACCAACTGCATCAATGGAAATACTTTTAATTTATGGCCTCTTCTGTCAGTGTTTTATAGAAAATGTGGAATGATAGCATAAGATTGAGGAAGAAAGATAAAAGGAGACTATAAAAAATGGACTGGTTAAAAGATAAGCTATGTACAAACACTGTGTCCACCAAAGTAGATGAAGAATTATCTATTGCGGTTTAATGAGGTTTGGCTAGCAGTAACAGAGATTTAGGATAAAGATCTAACCTGCATATCAAGGAACCTTCCCAACCATAGAAATTTTTTGGTTGTGGAAAACTTTAAGGTTTTTCTCTCTGTGGTCTTTTAAAATCAGATAACAATAGAAACTGTAAATTTTGGAACAATGTCTTCCTATGTTTAGGAAAAGTGATATGTTCTTCAATAACACTTTTCATGTTTAGCTTCTAGGTTATTTCTAAGCACTTGGTAATTTTCAAGGGTGCTGTTAATGAGTGTACTGGGCTGAGGGGTCCGACTGTAGTGAGTCTGTAGCTATTTCATTCAGCTGCACTGTGTTCTAAGATTTTGTGTGTGCTGACACCTCTAATGACTTCAGAACAAGATCATACTGTGAAAGTATGATTGCACACTTTTACTGACTTTGCAGTAACTAGAAAGAAAGGAAGGGTTTGTGCTTAGGTGGCACAGGTTAAGACATAAAAGGTACAGTGGAAGACTTGCAGATGCCAGGGATCACATGAGCAGTCAAGGCTGCTTGTCAAATTCTGTCAAAGACGAGGTGCAATATGGATCTAATCTTTACTGTGATGGTGGAGAATCTGGTCAAACAGAATGCCTTGTATGATAACTGCTCTCAAAAGCACTTGTAACTTTTGTTTCACTTAGGCATAGGGATTATTCTCTTGATTGCTGGTAGTGACCATTTATCTTCAGTGCCTGTTGATAATCACCTGCTGCTAGTAAACACACGCTAAGGCATAAGTGGTGAGTTGAATGCAGGACATAAGTACCTATATGAGACCCATTTCTGATAGAAGTGCTTTTAATCTCACCAATACAAGAATAAAGGACCTAAGGCTTTAGGCTTTTAGTCATATGTGGTATGGTGTTAAAATTTTACTTGGGAAGTAACCATGCAGGAAATATTCCTCATTTTTTCTTTAGACTAAAAGTGGATAGCATCCTAGAAAGACTCATTATCACAAAATTAGAAGATATGGGAACGATGTAGCAAACACTTACTAAAACTCTATTGTCTGTGTTATGCAGTTAGATTAAAGGAATACAATGGATTCTTTTCATTTGGTCCTATGAAACTCTGTGCAGATTTATATTGACAAACACACTTGCATTGGTTTGTTCTGCTCAAAAGTCAAAGTGAGTAGGTGTAACCTAACTCTCATCCAGGAGTCATATGTAGTACAGTGTCTGAAGAAATATATCTTATTTACAATTTTTAAGTACCCTGTTAGAATACAGCAGAGGAAATGCATATTCTGGCCACAGTGTTCTGATAATATGGCTGTATATGGCTTCTGGACTAGAGATAGCTCACACTAGCCAACTGGAAATGCAACCAGAAAGAATTCATATCTGTATGCATACCTTATAAGCTCTCTGTCTTTAGCTGTCCTTAAAAGTCCCATCAGATTACTGAATAGAGGCAACAATTAATGTATCAAATATTGATATCAAAGACACTGAATCTTAATTTCAGGTTAGAGACTCAGCTGTTTCACCTCCTGTTTCATGAATTATCAGCAAAATAGGGTTCCATTTTGCTGTTACTTTGCTGAAGGGGGAAGGGATGATAGAAGAAGAAAGAACCAAGTGATTATATAGAATTTGCAGCACAGATAGTTATAGTGTCTGTGTATGTGTACATGTCTGTGTGCATCTTCTGGCTTCTAAATTCAGCCAAAATCTACGCAGAATCACTGGGGAAGTAGAGCTTCATAATGTTATTTTTATGGACTGGGTTTTGTAACTGGGCTTGCACTTAAAAATGCATAGAGTATATAGTGTATACAGGATGCCTGAAAAGTATTAACTTTTGCAGAAACTTCCTAGGCCATGTTAAACCTAATGTAAACAATTTTGGCTTTTGCATCATCATTTTAAATGGATATAATTAAGTATTTTTCAAAGCAAAATACATGCTGATCTCTGCATAGTATTAAATAATTAAAATGCACATCATTGCGGAAAATTTTGTGATGGAAAATAATTTTACCAAAGCAGATCAAATGAGCACATCATGTCTCCTTTGTAGTAAGTGTATCCTGCTCTTTGAATTATTCACCACTATATATCTATATGTACATAAAATATACATGCAGTAATTGTACAAAGCAGAACCTGGGTGAGTCTGTTGAAAGCATGCCTGGAATATGTTCTGTATTATCCCAAATCTCAGATCAAGCACAAAGCATACTTAGCTCTGTGTACTCCATGGTAAGGATTTTCCTGAAAATGACTGAGTGCTCCAAGCTGTGGTGAGAGGTATAATGACATGCTGTATATGACTGTCTCTTGGGAAGAACTCAATTGAGCTAGTATGAAGGGAGCAAAGGAATACTGTGTACTGCTCATCTTAGCCTTGTTATCATGTCAAAATTTTGTTATGTAAAGCATTGAAACAAAAAATGGTGAAACACAAGTTTAACTCAACTTGCAAACACCCACCCATCATTGTTGGCAGGCAGGTAATGTTAGTCACTGAGACAAGCAAACTGGTTTAAGAAAATCACATATGTATTGCATTTTTACCTTATTTTACCTCTTTTTCTTTTTATTTGTCCTGTGTTTGGAGTTTGCACTGTGAGCACTTTCATTCCCTTTACTCCCTCTTGCCTTCCTTACTGAATCTTCCTTTCATCTTCAAAATCCTAGCTCTCCAGACTTTCATATGTACAGAATGCTATTGCTAGCTTCATTCAGGATCTCCTTTTCCACTCCAGTGCAAGAAGTATGTTGAGGCCATTAATTTCTATGAGAATGTACTTAGAAAGCTGGAAGGAGTGGAAACAAGAGAGGCCACATCCAGAGAACACAATGTGGACGTCAGTTATGGGAGGTTAGTGTGCTGTGGAAACCTGTTTTGTGATCCCTGATTTGTATTTCTAAAACTCCTCTCTAAGCATAGCACAGAGTCTTTAGGTGAGCCATTACTTGATCTGCCTCAAATGTCCTGGATAAACATATGCAAGTATCTAATCTTTCTGGTGTGGAATCATGTCTGTAAAATAGGGATGATAATATTTCTTTATCTTGTAATGAAATTGCAGAGTTCATTAACATCTTTGAGGTGGTTGTGCACTTCATTAATAGGAGCTGTGTAAGCATGATGTGAACAATTATGTTGCTTTGCAGATTGTTTCTTTTTAACATGTTTCATCTGATTATTTTAACACTCTGTCTATATAATTTAAAATTGTCTGAAATACAGCTCATATGAAACAAATCATACAAAATAGTGGTAATGAAAGTACTCTCAATGCCCTTTTCTGCTAGCATTCGGAAACAGTTCGGATAGACTTGCAGCTGGTATGAATACCAGGCATTGCAGAAGGAATTCTGTTATTCTTGGGAAGTAACACAATTTTTCCTGAAACCACAAAGTTTGTCCATGTTTTAGATAACTGTCCTGATGTTCGTATTCTGATATTCTTTGAACTTTGAAGCCTGAGGTTAGCCAACCAATGTACACTGAGTACTGGAAAAGTAATGCTGAATAGCTATGGTAGTTCACTGGGTCTAAGGTGATAATCTATTCTTGTTTGTATCGATAATCCTACTAAAGATGACCTTTCTGTGCCTCAGTTTCAACACTGTAGTGAGGAACAATGGGAGTGACTTTACAGGTTACTTTGAACAGCACTAAACAGAACTAGGAGGTCTTACTATTATTGCAGTCTACTATGATAAGTAGAAATACAAAGCTGTTTTTACTTTGATACTGTATCTTCTAGATGAGCACTCTGCGTTGCATATAGATAGTAGCTAGCTGGTTTGTTTTCAGCAGCCTTATACAGCCATAGCTTAAGCAGACAGGCTGTCAGGAACTAACTCTATGTTGACCTGTTGAAACAAGTGGCAGCCTTTCCCAATGCATAGGATACATTTATTCTTGTCTTTGCCTAGCAAAACTAATCTCTGAAAGAAAGATGGATAAACTCTCCTGGGTTGTGTAATCTCTTGTAAATATGCTTTAAATTGAGCAGATGTTAAATTGTCAAGCTTGTACTGCCGTATGTGTATGAAACTTTATGGCACGCATGACAGTATGCTCCAGCAGCAGAGCTAATGGCATTAGTAACACAGTAGTCAAACAGCCCTGAAGTGGAAATAACAAAATTGCTAACAGGGATGTGCGAGAGGCCAATCATTTTAAAGCAATCCCATCTCACATGACGTAACAAGGCTACACAGTTTTAGCCCTCGTTTAATTTCCTGCTTTTCTAGGTCTCACCAGTAAAAGGGTGCATCATAAGAAGCAAGACATGTCTTGAGGCTTTTTCTTAAGCAAGGAAGAGAAAGTCTTATTCCCTCCAGACCTACAAAATAACAGGAGGATGCTGACCTTGGTAGCTGTGAAAAGGAGTTTGGCTAATACCACAGTTACTCAGTTTGAGTCATTCTAAACTAAGTAATTCTAACAGGACACTTGAGATCACAAATAGAACTATGATGGTCTGTCAGATGTGGATATAGAGGCAAAAGTATTTTCTGTGCCATCAGAGACACTGTTTAGTGACAGGTAATGCTCAGAAACTTGTTAATGTTGAAATGTGCTCTTTGTACTTAATTCTTGTTGGTTTTTTTGATCTGCATCAGTTTTGCAGTCAGCTGGGAATGATGGCATCAGACTGCAGGAATACCAAAGGAAAGCAGACAAAGTCCAAACCATCTAAATGCAGCCCATTAATTCTGACTCAGCAGGCTTAAAACCAGCGGTATTTGTATCCCTGCTAACTTGCCCGATCTAGCCATAACACTCATCACATTAGTAACTGGATGCCTTCCTGATGTCCCCATTATAGATAAATCATCCTAACTTACACCTTCTGACACATAGTCATTGACAGCATGACAATTGGTGGGAGGCAGTGTTGTGGCTTGGCAGCTGTTAGATCTGCCACTGCAAGGCAAATTGAATAGAGCTAGTTTGTAAGATTTTGTCAGCGGTGTTTACAGATTTGATAAAGATCAAAGAGAAGGACAATGAGTTTTACGCTTTGATGTTTTTTTTCAGTCCAAGCCCTTTGTTTTAGTATGAATCTGCAAAGAATAAAACTTTTCCCTTAGACTTCCTACAGGCATGTGGATAACGAGAAGTAAAACTTGTCTCTGAGAAGGTGGCAATTTCATTCTCTTCAGTCCATGCTTGGATTCTGGCTGTCTGCTATGAGAGCTGTCAGACAGCTGAGCATCAGAAACATCTCATGGTGGCCATACTCATGATAGGCAGGTACTGCATGTCACCTTCACTTTCCCTAGTAGAAGGGGACAATGTCATGAGGAGTGTCAGTGAAGATTTACAGCCCAAAGATATCCCTTTTTCCCTTTCCCAGGAGCTAATGTAAGCAATAAAGTACACAAGCTCATGGAGCTACATAACTCTTTTTGTCAGCTGTGTCACTTGGATTCAGTATATCCCTTACTAGGTGACAGGAGTGTCTGCTGTTGTGTGGTGACTGTTCCAAAAAAACAAGCATAGCTCTCACCTCCTCGCTTACCACAACCCAGCAAAGAGAATCAAATCTTTGCACACTAGCAAGACAAGTCTTGCAGATACATTAGTCTATTTGTCTTACCTCCTGATTTCAGAGTTTTGCTAGCAAGTTCTGCTTCTTTTGCTTTCATGCATACTTTCTATTTTTTCCTTCTTTCTCTTTTCCATTCTCCAGGTACAGAAGAGGCAAAGTGCTATCAAGTCATCTGTAATTCTCGAAAGCATGATTTCCTTAGGTCAAAAGCAAAGCAGTGTAACTCTGAGGAAAGGTGTATTCCTGTCATTTCCATAATGGTGAAGTGAAAGTTCCAAACAGACTTGTCACCTTCATGAAATAAGAGCTTGTGATGAGTGTTTATATAACTTCTTATTTAACTTATTTCAGTGGTTTTTAATATTTTTCAGCACTATTGCTAGCATAAACACCTTTTTAATCTTCCTGTAGATTGCAAGGTCACACATGTGAGATTAATGGACATGTGAGAAAAGTAATTCAGTTATCCACTACTGAAAGTTGGGGCAAACTGGCAAGTGTGTATGTATTTCCTTTTTCCTGAAATGGAGTGAGGTGCTGCCTATCATAAATCAGCTTCACTGAAAATTAGGAGAGGGTCTCTTTACTTGTGGGGAGTTGTGAAAGAGGAGAATTATGCTGGGGAAAAAACAGTTATGATGTGGCAGGTGTTAGCATTGCTATGGGTAAACTAGTTTTGGGAAGTTCATTTCTGTCCTAGTTGTTACTGCAGAGATTTGAGTAGCTACTACTTAGGTGACCAGAGCTTTGTCACAATATTGCGCAGGCTGACAGATGACTTTGTGCAAGAAAGGTTTTCTGCTTCCTTGATGATATTTCAGGTGACATTTATTAGTTAAGTAATAACACAATGCATTTATACAGGAAATACCATCTGTGCGAAATTATTCATAGAGCTGCACAGCAGAATCAGGTTTTTTTTCCAACAGAATCCATGCTTACTACATTGTCCAGAAGTTAGGCATCCTTGTTTATATCTAAAGGGGAAGAAGCAGAGAAAAAAGTTTGTTGTTAACCATAGGCAATGGGTGGGTGAAGGAGGAAGTATACTATGACATCTGGACAGATGTCATCTTAATACAAGAGACTGATGTAACTGGTCACACCGGTTGTCTGGAAAAAGTGCCTATTTTTGATCTTTGTTAACAATCTGGGCTTGAGAAATTCAATAAGAATAAGATGCTTCAAGGCTATTTTCTCTAGATCCGGAAGACTCATGAGAAAATTCAATTAGCCAAGTCTATTCTCTGGCCTTTTAGACTGTACCAAACTCATAAACACTTCTAAAATATTTTCATCCTGTAATATCTCCTCTTCAGTTTCTCTGCATGTATACAGGCCCTTTGCATCTCATTACTTTGTTTGCCTTGAAGCAAGACTGAAATTTTCAGCAAAGGCTGAAAGGTGAGATTTTTTTTAGATAATGAAATCTGTGTCCAAAAAAAACCCAAAGCAACTAGAAAAGGTTTAAATTAGAAAAATTAATGTGCTGTATGCTTAACTAATTATGTCAGGATTTTTGTATGGTTTCTTTTTAATCAGGCACCAGCTAGAAAGCTGTGAGCTACTGCCTTATTTTTCCTTCTCCATTTAGCACTTGAAGGAATGGAAATTAGAGTTCTAATTTTGCTTTAATTTTATTGGTTTTGTTCTTGTACTCATAATTAATATATTCTGTACTGCAGGATGGTGAAATTATATGTTCGTTATAGAATTAATTAAAGTCAGATTAAGTTAATTGATTCCTCCCCAACCATCCCTACTGTGATAACACTTTTGGAGGCATTTTGCCACTAAAACATCATTACATTCTCTTATTTACTCTGAAACTAGGTAGGAACTTCTCCCTCATCCTAAAAGAAGAAATGTAATTGCACTTATTTGTTTTCTGTTCCAGTAGATCTACTCAGTTTTTCAGTCTTGATTAAGACTTGGAAAATTGCATGAGTCAACCTGAAAGCCAACTTTTTTCTTGTTTTGGTTTTTTTTTTTTTTTTAGCTTTTCCTGACAGAGTTTTCGCAGGTATTGTCTAAGAGCTCTCTGATCCTACTGACAGGGATACCTATGTGTAGTATAAGTAAATCATGTAACTCAGTAAAGAGCTTCCCCAGTGACTCCACGGACTGCTCCCCTCAACCTCTCTGCTCATCTCTCCCCTTTGTAATTCCTGGATGAAGTTCAAAAGCCTATGTCAAAGAGATGACTATACCATCTCATTGAAATTTGAACATTTGCACTACTCACTGCAGGGAGATAACAGTCCTGATTTCATTGTTTTACTCCAAGCACTAACAGAATCTACCGTGGATAACAAGAGAAGTAATTAGTATTGTTGTAAATGTTTATGGGTTAAAAGATATCCAAATAAGAAAAAAGAGAAAAGAATATTAACATTCCCTACAGAAATGTAAACTGAAGCACTGGAGTTCTTACTTGACTCCAAGACTGGGAAGAGCAAAGACTAAAAACAGAATGTGCAAGTAATGCATCTACTTTTACAGTGTGAAGTTCAAAAAGCAAGTGAGTAAGCACTTCTCATGATATGATGGTGTAGGCAGAAAAGGCAAGGCCAAAGTCTTAGAACTGGTGTGCCTTACAAGTTCCATACTGAAATGAAGTCAGTGAGCTGTGGCTACTCTCTGCCTTCTAGAACTGGAGCTGTTTAGTACATACATGTAGCTGTACTTTCCCAAGCAGTATGATGTTTCCAGTATGACAATATCATAAGGAAAGATACTGAGAATAAAGATAATAAACTTAGAATTCTTAGAGTATTAAATTACATCCCCAGTACAATTACTCAAAGTTCTTAACAAGTAAAACACTTTTTCTTTTAACAGAATTCTTTTCTGTTTAAAAAATTAAAAACCAGCTTAAAAATATTTAATGAAAGGGATGTCACCTGCTGCAATATTAGCAAGCACTTCCCAGCTGTGATTCTTCTGGAGCTGTTGATGCAGGGAAACTGTATTCTCAAATTATTATATTTGTACAGTATCCACCTTGTAGTTTACTTGAACATTTTGTTGAAGGTGCATTTCTTAGGCTTTTTGTCTTTGCCTTCTTTGTGCTGATCTTTATATCCTTTTTAATAAGAAAGTTATTCTGCTCTGCATTTGTCAAGGGAGTCATGCAGGTTCATTCTATTTTGTTGAAGTGTCTTTTCTGTTAGAACAGCAGATAGCTACCTACTAATTAAAGTAAATGGCACACATTAATGGCTCCATGGTGCTTTGTTTATTTCAGATTGATATTTCTTGTGCAGCTATTTCTCCCTTTTGATAAGGAAGATACTTGTGCCCTTCATTTACTTGTGTAGCATGTAATGTTTACTCTGTTATATGGAATATCACTGGACTATGGTGAGATTAGCGATCTTTGACCTGTTTTCTCATTTCTGACACTGGTTTCCAATGTGACCTGTGTAAGTCAGTGACAAGTAATTGCCACTTGAATTGGTAGTTGTGAATATTCAATACTGCTAAAAAAAGCTAGTGAGATAGAATTTTAACATGTTTACATATTTTAGTACAAATCATGCTAAAATCACTGGGATAGTTAAGCATCCTAATTTAAGCTTGCCTAGCTACCTTATAAAATAAATACTATTAGAAACAATGCTTTGGTGCTGCTTTCCAGCTACTGAGTTGTGAAAATAATCCTCCTTATTAAAATGGTTTTCCTAGTGAGGTTACTAAGGTGATGAGCTATTTTGGAATAGCCAGTTTCATCTTCATAATTTTAATACTTACTACACTGCTGTTTCAGAGGCAAATATGATGGAAGGTGTCATGAGTTTAATAAGCTTTTCATGGTAACTATTAGTCAGAGTTGACAAGGTAGATGTATTATTAGTCTGTCAGTAAGTACTACAGACCTATTAATATGTAAGTTTACTTCAAAGGTGTTTTTAGTATTTGTTTCAGGACATTAAAGAACTGTGATGAATCTGACATATTTGGGAAAAATAACTTAAGCCTACCATTCTAAAACTTATTCTGGATGACCATAGGAGTGTTTTACTGACGTGATCGCAACTAGAATACTGGGTTTTCTCATTTCTCACCAGCCTTCAATGTCGTCACTTTGCAGACAGGCAACTGAAGTTCAAAGTGGTTTGCTCAGTCTTACGGGAAGTCTTTGATAAACAAGAGTTTCAACATAGATTGCCTAATACTTCCTTACCTCAGTGTCTCACATCAGCATGTGCAGGTACCCTTAAAAAAATTGCCACTACCATTAAATGTATTTCCATTTATTAGTCTACCTTTAATTGGGTGTGATGCAAAAGTGATTAAGTTTTTAGTTGCTACAGGGCGAGCTATAGCTTGGAAATCCTGACACTGATTTTCTATTCCTAACCATTGTGTTTCAGAAAGGGATGAAAATCTGAAGACCCGCAAGATTCATAAATAACAGAATTTCTTAAGTGATCCCAGCTCTGTCAGGTCCTGATTGCAACTGTTTCTCTTCGGTGTACTTGTGTTTCTTCCCCATTGCTAGATCACTACCTTATTGTAGTGAATCTCTTTTCTACTATTATTAGGCTGGGAGACACCTGACTGCAAACAAACCTGGCTAGGTTCCAGAACTGAAAGAAATAACTCCATGCCAGCAACTCATCACAGTGTAGAATGAAAGGAAAATATAACACTGTCAAGGCATGAAAGTCTAACAAGTCTTCTAAACTTACATATTGAGATTTATATTCTCTTTTGATGTGGATACAAATGTGTCTGACACGCTGTTCCTTGTTCAGGTGATCTTGATGAATGTAGCTAATTGTTCTACTGCTATCTGTTGCCAGTTGCCTAATAAGTCTTCATAAAATACCTGTGCTATTACCCTTTTAGTCTTTGAAAGGATGCTATAAAGTGAAACTATTAGACTCACCCTTTGAGGTGCCACACTGAAGACTGATAACTAACAATACAGTATTAGATGAAAGAAGCATTAGAGCTGCTAGCAGGAATGACATCAAGAATTGGGGAGCTTTTATTTTTTAAACTTTAAAAATGATCAAACTCTTTGGGCCAAGAGGGAGGGAACAAAGCTTTTCTCCTCTCTTCCTTTTCTTCTAGCAGTATTCCTAGCTGATTTTGCAAGGCCTGGAAGGTTTAAGGGGGAAGGAAAGGAAAACAGGTTAAACATGCTGAGGACTAAAGATAGGATTTGGGTTTTGTTTGTACTTCGATGATGCCAAGGTACAGCTGAGCCTTTGGTTTTGATTTAGCCCTTTGGACACAGTCAGAAAGTTCTCTGAATTAAGGTGCACTAAGGAGATTACTACTAGATCAATCCTGGAAGAGTTAAAAATAGTTCTCTAAGTGGGTGCTGGTACAGAAAATAAAAAGGTAGATCTCAGAAGAACTTAGTTCTGCTCTTTAGAAGATTGATGATATTCTCTTCATAAAAAAAAAAAGGCCCTTTTATTCAGACGTTACAAGGCAGGTGTGAATCAAGTCAACAGAAGACTTCAGAGGCAAATTAATGCTACTTTGCTGGTCAATAGATTAGGAAACTAAAATATGCATAATAGTTAAATGAATTCTCCAAGGCCTTTGGTCTGTGAGGATTTCAGGAGACTTGCATGTAGTTAATGAATTACCTGAAAAGGAAACTAGGGACTACACAGATTCTATCAGTATATTTTAATAACAAGCCAGGGCTTACAAATGCCCTAAAATTTTTCAAGGGAAAAGCATATGTAAGTAAAGGACCTCATTTGACAGGTATGTGAAGACTACTCAAACCTGTCAATATTTCCTTGGAAGATTTAATGATAACGGCAGTAATTAGCTCAAAGTAAGTTTTTTTTTTTTCTCAAGTTGCTTTCTATTACAACTAAGTTGATCTCCAGCCATAAAAAGGATTGTTTTAAATACTAATCATTGCATTTGGCCTTTCTGGATTTTCTGTAGCTAAAATGAGCTAGATTTTTAAATAGATATTTTGTATGCACCCATGACTTCTGGGCATTAGCCTCTGGATGTACATAGCTGAACAGATAGACAACAGCTCCAAATAATACAAGTATTGACTCTTCAAGGTCATGATGAAGGTATTTTCAATGGTACTACTCCCCAGTGTAAAATTTTGTCAAATAAGAGGCTTAGAGCTTATCTTTTCTGTTAATATAGATATATTCTTTTTTGGTCCTATCTAGGTATTGACCTTGGTGATTTTACTTTCTGGGAAAACTGAAGTTTATTGTCTTTACTGTGTTTTTACCTCACATATGTCAGTTCCAGAGGTTTAAAAAGAAAAAGCTACTTTTTAAAGTAACAGAGCCTTGCATTTGCTAAAGAAAATCTTCAAGAATATCTCATTAACTTCTGAAGGGGCTCACTGGCTTTGTAGAAGTTATATGTCAACAGATTTTTGGTTTCAGATACTGGAATCTCAGAAACTTTCAGATAAAGAAACATAAAAGTTAGCCTGCAGGTATATATAACTACCAGGGTGGCTTTATCTAGATTGCAGCATCCCAAATAATATTTGACATTTCTGTAACACATTCTTGATTTATAAATCCTGAGAACACCTCAGGAAGGTAGGAGGATATTAATCTCCCCATTTTTATACACTTAGAAACTAGGTCATGTTATTCATTCATTTCATGAAAAGATTTTCCTTCTCTTGTTCTACAATGATGTACATTTTTTTTGAACTGTCAGTCAAAACAAGGTGTAAAGACCACATTGCAGGACAAATGGTGTATAAATGGATTTTGTAAATTCTGTCATATCTATGCAAACATGACAAAAAAAAGCTTGCAAGTGTGGATGGTTTAAACACAGCATGGTTCATAAACTGATAGAAGATCAGTTTTGTAAATGTCTCTCAGTTGCAGCCATCTTCAATGTATTGCATTTGGAAGTTAAAACACATGAGAACTTTTCTCATACTGGAAGTTAACCCCATTTCACTACAGAATGGGCCAGAACTTGGGACTATGGTAAGTCAAGACATGCAAATAGGTGCTTTTAGCACTGTTTCACAGCTCTAATTCCAGTACTGCTGTGTGCCAGAGTCTAACTGTTAGAGAAGCCCAAGGGCTGCCATGGTCACAGGAATGAATAAGCATAAACTAAGTATGAAATAGCTGGCAAGTTCTTATGTTAGCTCCATATATGCAAAGTGAGCTCCTTCAATGAAATGATCTTCTCTGAACTGATTAAGATGACATGTGCAGCTATTCTAGGCACTTAAACATTTCTTTCCATTGTAACCTATATTTTATTTTCATCAATGAAAGACTTATGTGGGCATGCAACTTTTTCTACTGGCTTTACAAGAAGCTAATAAAAATGTAGCAGAGTAATTTTGTATTATCTGGTCTTATGTCAGGTTGTCCTTAACAAATGCCATTCTCCTTTAACAAAATACAGGCCATGGATATAGCATCTTTCTACCATTAAAAGGACTGCTTTGACAAAACAGTTATTGTCACTGTTTTGTCATGCTTAATCACTGATTTAATATCAGTGTGGCCAACTGACCATGCTAATAGGATTTATGCATAAGTTGAAGAAATTGTGTTCTTTTCTATGTTCTCACTAAAGAGGATCTGAGCACAGCTGCCAATAAAACAGCTTGTGACCTCCCTGTTGCACAGACCCTGATCCAGGATATTGGCATCTTGAAAGAATCCTAATATGTACAGTAAAATTTAATGATACAATGAGTACAAACAACTGTCCGCTTTGTTGTTGCCTTTTCCATGGAGCATAAGTGAATAGGTCTGGAGTGCTGGAGCATCTATCTATAAAGGAAGTCCTTGACCAGAAATGTCAAGGAGAGAAAAAGCCAGATTTTTTTTTTTAATATTTAACTTTGAGAAATCCTATCATTTCAAAGTAAAAGAGGAGCAAGGATATAAGCCATCTACTAATCGAGTTGATAAGAAGCCTAGTGGATATCAAACAGCTTTATTGTGTATTTATCTTGTAGCGAGTCGAAATTTTATCCTTACTGTCTTCTCTTTCTACATTTATCTTGGAGTTTCTTTACAGAACAAAAGCTTATTGAAAGCTCTGTAAGGTTGCACAGTTCCATAACCTGCTGGAAACTTTTTGGCATATCATTTAAACATGTGGACGTACAAAGTGTAGAGCCAGGAACTGAACAAAATCAATGAAATTCAGTCCAAGAGGAATCAGATAAGAACAGTGGAGATTCTAATGTTTGAAAGAGGAATGACTCTGACTGCCAGCAGCTGGTGGATGGGTGCAGCAAGCCTTTCTTATTGGTGCTCCAGGAAAGGTATTCTGAGCCCTGGAACAATGCTGCTTATGGTATAATGGACTGTAATTTAAATCATCTTGCTAGGGAGAGAAATGGAGCCATCAAGAGATGAAAAACCTTGTCTTTTTATACCCACCCCCAAGGTTTTGGGCAAGCTGAAAACTGCATAACTACCGTTTAGATTCTGTCATATGACACTGTCATTAAAAGTTAGGGCAGGTTAATTAGAATGGTAAGCCAGCATCTGGGGAAATCTAAAGACAACAATTAATGTGCCCTAAAGCTGCCGAACATCAGAGAAACAAAACTCTTTGGTAGTTGTTAGTTTATTGCCTTCTCACTCTCCTTTTGACAGAGCAGGGACAGCTACCTTAGGCATCTCAATGTATGACTGTGTTCTAACATGGCTTTTATCACCATCATTTGGAGCCCCATAAGGGCATGGAACCATTTCTCGTGATGTATTGTAGAGTAGTCATAACCACCTTGAGGTGGCTCTGAGGGCTGAAGCAGAGGTAATGAGACAAGGCAGTCTCATTTTCACCAGAGCTCAGGGAGTGGAAGACTAATTAGTTGGAATAGTCTCCCCTTGGACACTACTTTAAAAGGCAAAATATGTTGAAATAAAGTCTCTCAACTTTACCCTTCAGTCTCAGTGGCCCTATGTATTAGGCAAATAAGTGTCACTTTCCTCATTAATCAAATAGGCAAAACCAAAGTATACACATTATGCAGAGTTAGGTTATGTGTTTTGGAGGGATCAGGGTTTAAACTTACCATTGTGACTCATAATCACCTATATTTCTCATGTTGTTTCTGCTATAGCAAAATGACAGCACCATGGTGGCCTTCATGCCATGCTGACCATGCTATTCAAGCAGGATGGATCTTGCTTGTTTTCCCAGTGGATGCAAAATTTTTCCAGCTCATGAAGACTTGGTCAGCAGCTACACTTCAGATCCAAGCTCAGTAGTGAAATTCTTGCAGGGTATGCAGAAAAATTCAGACCTGATGTTGTGCTATTAATATTTATACTTTGGGTTTTATATCTCTTACTACTTTTTCCCTCTCAGTTGAAGACCTGTCTTTTCACTATGCCAAGTGCAGCTCTGCTTCTGAGTTTGCAGAGCCTTCACAGACCCTGGGGCCAGCACAGATAGTGCTAACTCACAGTGACCAAGTAAGCTGAACACAGTAACTGCTTAAGGAGCTGAGATACAGAGTCATCCTTTGTTCAATTAAGCATTTCTTCCTATTGGAGCTCTGTCGAATTCCTGAAAACGTATTTGCTTTTTCATTAATTTCTTAATTCAATTGCATGGCCTGAAATTTTCTTTCTGGGATGAGGAAGCTCTTCCTTACATGCAACTTTGAGCTTTGGGGACTCTACCAGTTTGTTTACTGCTTGTAGCAGCAGCCAGCTTCACTCCTGTTCTTCCCAATTAAAATACACAATGCTTTCTATGCTTTTTCATTTCTTCCACTGCTCTGTACAATGGATTTCTCTTCTGATTCTTATGCTTCACATTTTCATTCTTGAATTTGCATTAATCTTACGTTTTTCTTAAAAAAAAAAAAATCTCCAGCAATTCATAGAATTGTTTAGGTTGGAAAAGACATTCAAGATCATCAAGTCCAACCATAAACCTAACACTGCCAAGTCCACCATGAGACCATGTCCCTAAGTGCCACATCTACACATCTTTTAAATACCTCCAGGGATGGGGGACTCAACCACTTCCCTCAGCAGCCTGTTCCAATGCTTGATAACCCTTTCAGTGAAGAAATTTTTCCTAATATCCAATCTAAACCTCCCCTGGCACAACTTGAGGTCATTTCCTCTTGTCCTATCACTTTTTACTTGGGAAAAGAGACCGACACCCACATTGCTATAACCTCCTTTCAGGAGAGCAATAAGGTCTCCCCTCAGCCTCCTTTTCTCTAGGCTAAATAACCCCAGTTCCCTCAGCCATGCCTCATAAGACTTGTTCTCTAGACTCTTCACCAGCTTCGTTGCTCTTATTTGCATATGCTCCAGCACCTCGATGTCCTTCTTGAAGTGAGGGGCTCAAAACTGAACAGAGTATTTGAGATGCGGCCTCACCAGTGCTGAGTACAGGGGGACAATCACTTCCCTAGTCCTGCTGACCACACTATTTCTGATAAAAGCCAGGTTGTATATGTTTGAGGTTCTGCAAATTCCATTTACTGCATATATGGTTGATTTTCCTAGTACAGATGAAATTTTGGCAGGAGATAAAACGAGAATATTTGTCACTTGCTCCTCCTGAGCTACTAAATGATATGTACACTTAAATAAGCGGTTAAACTCCTTTGGGAGCGCCATATTATAATTTATCTCTGCAAATTTGTACTCTGAACACAAAGTTTCTATATTACTAGCCAAAAATTAAGTAGTTAGTAACTAAAAGACAAGCTAACTGGTACTGGGTAATAATGTTTTTGTGCTACCACAACTTTTATAATTTTGTATTAATTTATTTGTTGGGGGAATATTTAGGATGAGAAGTGTGATCCACATTAGCACTCCTAAAACCAAAAGATTCCTGGATATGTTTAAAACCTTTGGTGCTGCTTTGAGTTCCGCCTCTAAGATATTAAAAGCCCAGTGCAGCAAATGAAGTGTTCCAAATTTTCAAAACTAAGTCAAGTCAGCATTTTTTCCCCTGTAGATCTACTGTTCCATGTGTTGTATGCAGATCCACAACATGCACAGGTTCCTTCACAAATAACACCGTCCATTGAGGTTGAGCTGCTTCATTGCAGTGTTTGGCAATGCATACATTTGCCCTGCACAACACTTCAGAATAAGCTGAAGAACAGTCTGTATAGCTGTAACATACAGGTAGTTCTTATAGCAGCTGTAACACCTAACTTGATTAATAAGCTGATGATGGCAACAAAAGCAATGGGTAAGGGCACCAGATGGTGTTTGGTTTTAAGAATGTCTAGGGAATCTATATTAGCTTTTTCTGTTATCTGAGCTAACTGGAGACCACGTGGCCTCCACACATCCTTTGCGATCTAAATTTTTCTGTGTTTCAAAACTAGTCTGTTTCAACTGTTGGTCTGATGTAAGCATTCATGTAAAATACCTTGAATGCATTCTTATATGCATTTAGAACTTCAACTGTAAGTTCTTAGGGTGTTTTCTTGTTTTTCGGAGCTTAACATGGTACTTTTCAGTGTTAAATGGTAATAACCACAACTATAAACTATAGGCTTCCACTACTGTTCCACTACACCCACTTGCATCCTGCCTCTTATGTAGCATTGTCCAAACAGTCCTGGAAGCAACCACAAGTGCCAGAGCTGCACAGCTGCATGTCATCAATATTCATGTTCCATGGCATGTGATAAGCTTCAGAGGGTTTTTTTTTTGTTATTTGGTAGCTTCCTTTAAGTCTTTACATTAAGATAAATCATTCTTGTGTCTAGGAACAATTCACAATAAGTTTTTAAAGTATTGGCGATGAGAATACTCATTCTTATTTTGTTTCTCTGGTAACTACTGCTCTGAGGTAACTAAAATAACTTTCTAGGCAAAATTGGGTCTTTAGTAAGCTGCAGCTTTTCAGTAGTCAAAGTCGTCATATGTGGAATGTTCAAAACAAAATCCACATAGTGGCTTAGCACCTTTTTTGAAACATTTTGCTCTTTCCTTGACTTTTAGTCCTTGATAGGGACTGATGGATTTATGTGCTGGGCAGCAAGTGCAAGAAGCAAATGTAGAGGATCCCTTGAGCTCTTGCCATGACAAATTAGTGACTGTGAGCTCTCAATATGATCTCCTTCAATAATTAGCTGTTTCTAACTTTATCCACCACATCACAGACTCTGTACACTATGGAATTTAACATCTCAGCCCATTAGCTGATATCCCTGAGCAAGTCAAAATGCCAAAAGACTATTATGTGTAATTCTTGATTTCCTATCTGCTATATCCCAAGATTATTGAATCAGCAAGCAGATGAACTTTAGCTTGTGATACTTTGGCATGATTCCAGGTACTGTAACATCTGAGATGATTTGCAAGGCATTTGTACATTTTAAATATGGGGAAAAATTCTCCAAACAACTCCAAATTAGCTGAAGAACAGAAGGAAAAAAATCCATGAATTATTTACAAGAGAGCATATGCTCCCTCCTATTCTTTTTTGCACACATGACTTGTCAAACACCTTTTTTTAGACATTTGGAAGCCCTGAGGAAAATAGTATTGCTGCAAATGTATGTACATCTAGATGTATCTAGGCAAAGCCAATTGCAGTACAATAAAACCTCCAATAAGATGCATCACAGAGAGAATGTGCACATTGTGATTACATGCTTAGGATTGATGGTTTTCTAATGCTACTTAATCATGTGTCTGAATCTGTGAGTGTATACTGAGGGAGCTGCACATAAGGATAAAGGTTTTCACATAAGGGTTTGGTCAGAGAACTGCTAACTATCATTATTTGTGAATATTAAAGAAGTTTTTCCATTTTCCATTCCATTTTGTGAGGCAATAACATTATGTGGTTTCTTTTCTCATTTGGGTAATAGTTTTTTATAAGCGTTAAATAATCTGAAGTTCCTTAATGACTTAGGCCTAAAATTCAGTGCATTTCAAATAACATTTAAAGGGACACTGTAAAAACCACCAAAAAGTCACAAATTTTCCTGGAGAACTGAAAGCCTCGCTTCCTTTTGCACAGAGGTTTCTGACTTAATTTTTTCTGTTGTTGTTCAACTTAGCCTCAAAAGACTTATCCTGATATAGGTCCACATAACACAATGCAGTGCTGTACTAGGGTCACCTGAATTATCTGTGGGACAGGCAGCATGAAACAAGCCACAACACGGGATCAGAGAAACTGTCCTGCATCCTTGAAGCAATATAGCTCTATGTTAATTAGCTGTGTCTCCTAGCAGAGTGTTTTTGAGCCAGCTCATTTGGCACCAATGTAGTGTCTCTGTTTGATCCTCAGCTCATGCTGTAGACATGCCAGTTAGGTATCTTTGAGAATTTCACTTTTAGTCCCTTGTGCTTCAGGTTCCCAGTCTGTAAAACAGAGAAGGTAAAAATGGAATAGTACATTTTATCCTTTGGCTAACTGTTCTTTCATCTAAAAATGCAGAATTTATGTAAATAAAAAGCATTGTTGTAAAAAAAAAAACAAAAAACACAAAAAAGCTCCCAAGCAGATAAAGGCATTGTAGCCATATTCATCTGTAGCAAGTTTCTCCACAGCTGCCCAAGACCTGTCATCATCTTTCAGTAGATTTGCCTTCAGCAAAACACTTAGATTTTTCTGCTTCTTTTCTGAAGGCTTTGTTGTGTGTGCCAGTAATTACAATTATTCTAGTAATGACAGCCCTTTAAGAGACATCCTAGAGTTCTCAAAGCCTGCTATCATAGCCAACAGCCATCATAGCACAAGCGCCACATGTTAGCTTTCCGAAGTGAAATGTCAGTCAAGTTCCCTTCTTGCAGTTTACCATTCCGTCTTAGGTATGTGCATGCACATGTGCACACACAACTTCTGGGAACTGACAAAACAGACCCTTTCTGTTAGGTGTCCCAGAAGAATTTCACAGCAGCGTTCCAGGACACCTTTCAAAACAAGTCCCAAATTTCCCTCTCTCTGGTGGCCACCTGCTCCACCTGTTTATTGTGGCCTGCGTCTGGCTTGGGGAAATGTAGGGACTTGATTATCAGTCAGAACCACACACTCTGCACCTGGCAGCTGGTTTCCTAAAACTTGGAGAGCTGTCTCCAATCTATTGGTAAGCATTTGTTATGATAAAAGTGCTGACATAATTGCAACATGAAGCATGTTAAAAGTGTCAAATTACATCGAGAATGTGAGTCAAATGCTTTTGTAAAAAAAGAACAAAAAATTTTTGTGATGCTTTGATTCTTCCTATCCAATATTAAACAGAAACAGTAAGTGGTCTTTGGGTAAAGCTGATTTCAGATTCTGTTGCAGAGCAAAAATATCTTGTAATTTTTGCAATGACATTGCAATTTCATAGAGTTTTTCTAAGTAAATATCAGAATATAAAATCATTAATTTTCATGTTTCCATGGATCACTATAGATAAAGCAATTATTAACCTTGTTCTACAGAGGAGTTCGCAGAAATAACGATGTATCTTTTTTGCAAGTAAGATTGTTTGTACGAAGTAATTGCTCTGTAGCAACCTAACTTCTTCATGAAAATAATTACCATCTTATTAAAGTGTGAATAATTTCTATATAAAGTAAATAACTCATTGCTAAGAAAATTTATCAAAACCATTCCATGGAGTACTGCCTTACCATATTTGAGTAAATAATTAGGATGCTTTATTGTTTATCTGCAGCTTAGATGAATGTTAATGCTTTATGATCACCCCTTTCACTAGCTACTGAAGAAAACAGATATGTATTTGTACAGTACTAAATTTTTATAAAACACCTCCCACATAAAAGTTTTATGGAAGTTTAGTCATTTATTCTGTCGTGGTTTAACCCCAGCCAGCAACTAAGCACCACACAGCCACTCGCTCACTCCCCCCTGGTGGGATGGGGGAGAGAATCGGAAGAGTAAAAGTGAGAAAACTCATGGGTTGAGATAAAGACAGTTTAATAGGTAAAGCAAAAGCCACGCGCGCAAGCAAAGCAAAGCAAGGAATTCATTCACTGCTTCCCATGGGCAGTCAGGTGTTCAGCCATCTCCAGGAAAGCAGGGCTCCATCACGCGTAACGGTTACTTGGGAAGACAAGCGCCATCACTCCAAACGTCCCCCCCTTCCCTCTTCTTCCCCCAGCTTATATACTGAGCATGACGTCATATGGTATGGAATAGCCCTTTGGCCAGTGTGGGTCAGCTGCCCTAGCTATGCTCCCTCCCAGCTTCTTATGCACCTGGCAGAGCATGGGAAGCTGAAAAGTCCTTGACTAGTGTAAACTCTGCTCAGCAAGAACCAAAACATCAGTGCGTTATCAACATTATTCTCATCCTAAATCCAAAACACAGCACTCTACCAGCTACTAAGAAAACTAACTCTATCCCAGCTGAAACCAGGACAATTCATAACTCTTACAACTGTGCAAATCCAGGACAAAATCATAGAATCATAGAATTGTTTAGGTTGGAAAAGACGTTTAAGATCATCAAGTCCAACCATTAACCTAGCACTGCCAAGTCCACCACTAAACCATGTCCTCAAGCACCACATCTACACGTCTTTTAAATACCTCCAGGGATGGGGACTCTCGGCAGCCTGTTCCAGTGCCTGACTACCCTTTTGGTGAAGAAATTGTTCCTAATATCCAACCTAAACCTGCCCTGGTGCAACTTGAAGCCATTTCCTCTTGTCCCATCACTTGTTACTTGGGAAAAGAGACTGACCCCCACCTCGCTACAACCTCCTTTCAGCTAGTTGTAGACAGCGATAAGGTCTCCCCTCAGCCTTCTCTTCTCCAGACTAAACAACTCCAGTTCCCTCAGCCGTTCCTCATGTGACTTGTTCTCTAGATCCTTTACCAGCTTCGTTGCCCTTCTCTGGACACACTCCAGCACCTCAGTGTCCTTCTTGTAGTGAGGGGCCCAAAAGTGAACACAGTACTCAAGGTGCAGCCTCACCAGTGCTGGGTACAGGGGGACAATCACTTCCCTAGTCCTGCTGGCCACGCTATTTCTGATGCAAGCCAGGATGCTATTGGCCTTCTTGGCCACCTGGGCACACTGCTGGCTCATATTCAGCTGGCTGTCAACCAGAACCCTCAGGTCCTTTTCTGCTGGGCAGCTTTCCAGCCACTCTTCCCCAAGCCTATAGCATTGCATGGGCTTGTTGTGACCCAAGTGCAGGACCTGACACTTAGCCTTGTTGAACCTCATACAGTTGGCCTCAGCCCATTGATCCAGCCTGTCCAGATCCCTCTGTAGACCCTTCCTACCCTCCAGCAGATCAACACTTCCACCCAACTTGGTGTCATCTGCAAACTTACTGAGGGTGCACTTGATTCCCTCATCCAGATCATCAATGAAGATACTGAACAGAACTGTCCCCAATACTGAGCCCTAGGGAATACCACTCGTGCCCGGTTGCCAACTGGATTTAACTCCATTCACCACAACTCTTTGGGCCTGGCCATCCAGCTAGTATTTTACCCAGCAAAGAGTATGCTCGTCCAAGCCATGGGCAGCCAGCTTCTCCAGGAGAATGCTGTGGGAGATAGTGTCAAAGGCCTTACTAAAGTCCAAGTAGATAACATCCACAGCCTTTCCCTCATCCACTAAGCAAGTCGTCTTGTCATAGAAGGAGATCAGGTTAGTCAAGTAGGACCTGCCTTTCATAAACCCATGCTGACTAGGCCTGATCCCCTGGTTGTCCTGTATGTGCTGCATGATGGCAGTCAGGATGATTTGCTCCATAACCTTTCTTGGCACCAAGGTCAGGCCTGTAGTTCCCCGGATCCTCCTTCCAGCCCTTCTTGTAGATGGGTGTCACATTTGCTAACATCCAATCAACTGGGACCTCCCTGGTTAGCCAGGACTGCTGACAGATGATGGGAAAGTGGCTTGGTGAGCACCTCTGCCAGCTCCCTCAGTACCCTTGGGTGGATCCCATCCGGCCCCATAGACTTGTGCGTGTCTAAGTGGTGTAGCAGGTCACTAACCATTTCCCCTTGGATTATGGGGATTTCATTCTGCTCCCCATCCCCATCTTCTAGCTCAGGGGGCTGGGTACCCCAAGAACAACTGGTCTGACTATTAAAGACTGAGGCAAAGAAGGCATTAAGTACCTCAGCCTTTTCCTTGTCCTCTGTCAGTATGTTTCCCCCCACATCCAATGAAGGATGGAGATTCTCCTTAGCTCTCCTTTTGTTGCTAATATATTTGTAGAAACATTTTTTTTGTTTTCCTTGTTTAAATTGTTAGAGAAAACCTATACAGAGATTATGTGACTGTTCATTTGGGTGGAACTCTTTTGGACTCTACAGACCTTCATGATTTTCAGAAATGTAAAACATTGGCAACTGCAAGAGAATTTAGGCAAGTTCCAAAAAATTCACTTCAAGATGTCTCAGGTTAAATATAAAAAAGTAGAGACTTCCATATACTAGAAATGGCATAAGTGACTTGTCCAAAAATATACAATAGAATTGATTTAAACTGAGAATAGTTCCTAAGTAAGTGTTCTGACTCCTTTTTGTACACCTTGAATTAAAACAGTTAGAGTTTTCCTTCCTCTGTCTTCCTGAATGACTCAGTAAAGTAGGAGAAAGAGAAGCATGTTAACTGAGAAAAGAAGGAAGACCAAGATTTACCAATGAAAGCCACCTGCAGTCATGACTCAAAGAGTTTGAACTTAATCGGTGTTTTAATGTTCAGTGCATCAATGAATCATACATACTGCTCCTAGCCCCCTTTTATTATGTCTTATTCTAATCTACATTGGTAGATTGCTGTGCTTTCCACCAGTGCTTTCAAACAGATCAAATTTATTTCAGACTAAGGATTACTAGTGAAACAATGGTGAAAGTAAAATCTCTGTGAGCGAATGTGGAGTCCTGTGTTGCTCCTGGAGAAGTGTACAGCATTCCCAAATACAAAATAGCATCCAGCTTTGGAGGAAAGCAGACAGTTTCATACGGGCACTAACCATAAGATCAAAACCATACTGGTATGCAGAAGCTATATATGCTTACCTTGGACGTGTGATGAGAATCACTCTAAGAATAAAATTAAGGAGAGGTATTGGGCCTAAATGTTTTGGGGAGTTTTAACAACACTGAAATAGCTTGCAAATTCATCTTGATTTTTGTCAAGCTCTTCATGTCACTTTTATGGAAGCCTACATGTAGAGATTTTATCCATTTTATATAAGGAATAACAGGAAATAACTGAGTGAAGGATCTAAATGTAACTAAATGGTCCAAAATAGTTTTTCCCTTTTCAGATTTGGCAGAATTCCCTGGTAAAGGGAGACTTTATGCTGTATGAAGAAAAACAATCAGAATTGACAGAAGGTTAGAAAAATTTAATTACATAGTTCTAGATAAAGTCTAAGATGCAATACATGGAGTTCTGTCACAAGTTGTAAGATAGCTGTAAGATTTGGTCACAACTGCGACACTGACCAGAAAGGAAAAAAAGAGATGACTTCAGACTGTACAACAGAAAGCAATTTAAGGCCTTTTGGTCATCAGAGGATGCTTTGGATGGTTCCAGTGTAACTGCTGTGATTTTCTGCATTTCCTTAAGGCAGAACTTCCAAGGTTAGATAATTAAGTTTGCAAATGTTGCAAAAGACAGCTTAACGTCAGTCAGCACATCCAAGTGGAATTGGATTTGTCTTTCTAAGCAAGCAGCTTAAACTCCAAGTGGTACTCAGGCACCTTTTGATTATATATATCTCTAGTGCTTGTTTATTCAGCAATGATAGGTAGGCTGGTATGAGTAAAAAAGTGCAGAGCCATCGATCTTGTCCAAGGATATCCTGGAAAGCTTGCCTCTTTTCTTTCCTCTCATTTAAAATCATGCAAGACTGGAAGGTAGCAGAACTAAGCAAAGGAAGATAAAAACTTCTCTTCTGAAAGCTAGAGGTATCTGAGGAAGTGAGTTAAAATAAAAGTAACTTAGTTCACTGTGGAGCAGCTATAAGCTAACACAAAAAGGACTGGATCTTCCTATAAGGAGGATCTGAGATGATCAGAAACAGAGAAGACTGGGTTCTAACTCAGTCTTTTTGGTTATATCTGCATTGCTGTCTCAGAACATGCTCAAAGTCAAATTATCAGCCAACTTGTATTAATATTTGCAAAAGTGTCCTCCTGGCTGGTCCTGGGGCATCCCATTTCAAATTCCCTGGAGGGAACCCAAGCTGTATGCTGTACAGCCTCCACTGTCTTGTGATGATGCCAGACAGAAAACATAAGCTGGGACCCCTCCTTAGAGTATACTGCATTCTTCACAGAAGGTAGTTGGCATTATTTATTATACTAGTGAATGGGACTCTTGGGTGGTCTGAATGGAGGGTGTCTACAACAGCAGTTTTGATGCCCGGGGTGGAATTTTTTTCTGAGTTCTTTTATATTGCCTGAAAGGTTATTATTTCTATTATTGTTATCTAAAGTGATGTTATTACTGCTTCTTTCCATCAACCAGGATCTGAGGGAAGAGGAAATCTGTGGCAGAACCTCTAATGCAAGTCCATCTTCACCTAAGAGTAAGCTTAGAAAGTTCTTATCTTCCTCAGTATTTTAGAGATCACTGTAAAGGTTCTTTAGTGAAGGAGCAATTATCTTATAACAGAATGAATTTTCAATTTATGCAGTGCCAGTGCAGTATTCCCATCAGAAGATCCTAGCATAACACAAATAATTAGTATTGTGCAATTGCTTCCATTCTTGGATCCTTCTGTTTGGGTTTTTCAGCATTCTGACCCATTGGCTTTCCATTCTGCTCCTGCTTTGCTTCTTGGACTTGATATACATTGATTGCTTGGCTTGCAGGGCCTTAGTGTGGCTTCTAATACCACTCATGCTGTGCCTGTAAGAATGGTGTCTTGCTGCTTCCTTCCACTCCTGACCAAGACTGTGACTCTTGGTTCCTGCTTCTTTCTCCAACCAATATGGGACCAGTAGGGATTACAGTCACAATTCCAGAGGCAGTAAATATTTAATTCCTATACTGTCTTTCATGTTTTTTAAATAATGCCTGTTGCATTAATAATTCCACAAAGAGCTTCCAAATCATAGGCAAGTAAGTCTTGGGGTTTTATCAGTTGCTTTCTTTCCCATGCTCTTTTAATTAACATCTACCATCCAGTCAGGCACATATTCTACCATTTTTGTCAACTTATGCTGAGATGAGCATGTAAGCTTGCTAAAAACTTTAATCAATAATGCTGAATTCTGTTACTTTCTCATGCTTTCCAGTTAGGTATTTTTCTCAGTCTTGCTCATATATCTCCATGTACATTTCCAGTTGCTTCACTGAGCTTCATACTAGACTCAAACTTCATTTTTGTCAATCCATGGTGCCTTTTTATCACAGTTCTTTCCAAAAAATCAGTCACATGTTATTCATTTGTCACTATATTTTTCTCATCCTTATGCTCCAGCTCTCTGAAAAAAAGTCTTCTCATTTTCTAACTACTTTGCTTGCAGTATTGTTGCATCTCTATGTATGTCTTAAGATTTTTTGACAGAACCAAAAGTTTCTGCTTAATTTCCTTTTAAGGTGCTGGAATAAAATCTTAAACTAAGATTATTTTTTTTTTTTACTTCCTGCAACTCTTATTATTTGCCTGCTTCATAGTTTCCCATTCTTCTCCAACAATTACGCTTCATTATATTTTGCCTATAGTGTTTCCCACTGATGCCTTATGTCACAGTGGTTTCATTCCTTTTTTCCATATTTTTCCAGTTTTGTCATCTTCGAGTTGGTACACCAGTACAGATTTCAGTCACCCGTGAAGTATTTAATTATCCCTGAAGTATTCAGTAATATTTCTGTGAATTAATATTCTTTTTATTCATAAAACTCCAGGTAGCCTTACCAATTTAATCAGTATCTTATATGTCTTACACTGTCTATATAATTCTGTTCACTTCCTGTAGGTTGGTATTTTCCAGTTTGTTTGCATCAATAATGTATTTTAAAGTAAGATACACAGAATCATAGAATGTCCTGAGTTGGAAGGGACCCACAAGAATCATAGAGTCCAACTCCTGTCCATGCATAGGACAACCCCAAAATTCACACCATATGTCTGAGGGTGTTGTCCAAATGCTTCTTAAATGTTGTCAGGCTTGGCGCTGTGACTACCTCCTCGGGAGCCTGTTCCAGTGCTCCACCACCCTCTGGGTGAAGAACCTTTTCCTAATATTCAACCTAAACCTCCTGGCGGGGACTGTTATGGAACCAGAATTGTCTCGACATTGCCGTTCTACCGCCATCTTCTGGTTTCGACATCCAGCCCCCGACGAAACCACCACAGGATGCCCATGCAGAGGCCAGGACATGAAAGGCGGGACCACGAACTACACGCACGCCTGCGCAGAGGCCAGGACGCGAAAGGCAGAGGCCAGGACGTGAAAGGCGGGGTGATGGACTGCATGCACGCCTGCGCAGACACCAGGGCGCGTAAAGCAGAAGCACAAACTGCATGTACGCAGTTCTGCGCATGTGCAAGGCCCTATAAAAGGACCGCGTGCACCTTTTGAGGTCCTCTTTCTCTTCTCGTCCTACCCCGCGCACCTCCTTGGAAGCTGCTCCTGCGGACACAGAGACTGGACCTTTGATCGACAGGACAACGGAGTGGCGGTAGCTAGTTCCCCTACGTGGCTCACTTCTCACCTGCCTGAGCATGCTCTTCCTTTCTCTCTTTTTTCTCTCCTTTTCTCTCTTTCTTTCCTCCCCCCCCCCCCCCATCTTCCTACGCGGTCCTCACCCCTTCATTCACCAAAATAAAGTCCAAAAGGTTGTACGGCATTTGACCTCGTTTGCGTCTTAATCTCGTCCTTGGGATCGTATCGAAACCTCCCCCGACATTGGATCGGGACATTTAATTGGCGTCACGGACAGGATCCCCTGAGACGAGGGTGCCGTACTACCTTGTTGTGGGGTGCTGTGTGATTGTGGGTGAACGAGACGTACGAGCAAGTACGAAGCGAGTGCGCAGTTCTGATCCGTGGTTCTGCTCTCCTGCGAGGGAAGCAGCCGGAGACGAACGAAGCGTGAGGAGGGAGTGAATGTTGGTTCCTCTTTGTGCATAACTTACGTATTAGTGTACGGTTCGGCCTCCTGGGAGCGTATAGGGGGAACTTGGATACTGAAGTGTGATCCTCTCAGGACGATATCCCCTTTGTAAGTGATGGCCGCCCAAAAGGCAGTCGATGTTTGTGACCATGTGCTTTTGCTGGATGAAGGGACAAAGAAATTGTATGGCCTCTTGGAGGTGCACCGGTCTCGCCCTTCGCCCCAGGGACAAGACTGGGCATGGGAGCACTGGTTTCAGTTACAGAGTGTGGTGGATAGAATAAGTATATTGCAGAAGGAGGCTAAGGTTAAGAGGGGGAAAGGAAAGGCTATAGTTCGTGCGGTGTTGGGAGCGAGTTTAGCCGCCGCGGTGGAGGAGAAAAAGCAGAGGTCCTGTTGGACAGACACGTTGGTGAACTCCCTGCAGACGGTAATAAAAACCCTGCAGGAACAATTGGAGGAGGAGAGGCGCCAAAACGCAATGCTAAAAAATGAGTTGAAAAATCAACTTCTAACAGAAGCGGATACACTGCCGGGGGCAGAAACAACGCCCGCGGAGAAGGGGATACGGCAGATTTACCCCCAGGGCGATTTGCGTAAAGCCAAAGAGGCCGTGGAGAGCCTTCCCCACATGTACCCGCTGGTTAAAACGGAGTATGTGTATGAGGACGAGGGTGATGATAATCGTCCCCAAGTTATTACTAAAGAGGTCCCGTCTACAGCAACTGAATTGGCAAAGCTGAGAAAGGACTTTGCGAGGAATACAAAGGAATCGGAGACTGAATGCGTGTGCAAAGTGTCTTTGTCGGGGGGGGGGGGGGCGGGGGGCGGGGATGGGATCTTGCTGTCAGAAAAGGAGGCGGAAGGGTATTGGGGTCCGGGTGTGTTTTTAACTATGGGTGATCTCCGAGCCCCATGGTCATTGACCCAGAGAGCCGCGTACTGGGCGGGGGGTTGAGCCCCCTGGAAAGGGGAGACCCCTTAGCTCTAATGGGCACGGTAGATCAATTAGTAGAGAGTGTGCAAAAGGTGGTGTGCCTTCAGATGATGTGTGACCGGGAGCTCAAGCCCCACCTGGGCTCGCCAATGTTAATGCCTGTAGACCCGGAGAGAATGACTTCCCTGATACGGGGACTGCCGGACTCCCTGAAACCCTTTGGAATCCAATTGCAAGGGCGGATTTATAACACCCCCGGGGGAGAAAGGATTGCAGCCGCTCGGGAGGGGATAATGACCCCTGATTACCGGTGCCTCGGAAAGAAAGTATGGACATGGGGGGAGGTGGCTCAGGAGTTAATGGATTTTGGGAGGAAATACGGCCCTGTTGGTGGACCACCCCAAAGAACCGAGACCAGGGCTGTGCGGGCAGCAGAACGAGTTAGTGGGCGGCAGTCACTCCTTGGGAGTGGCCCTATAAAAGGACCGCATGCACCTTTTGAGGTCCTCTTTCTCTTCTCGTCCTACCCTGCGCACCTCCTTGGAAGCTGCTTCTGCGGACACAGAGACTGGACCGACTGGACTTTTGATCAACGGGACAACGCTGGACTCGGAGTGGCGGTAGCTAGTTCCCCTACGTGGCTCACTTCTCACCCGCCTGAGCACGCTCTTTCTTTCTCTCTTTTTTCTCTCCTTTTCTCTCTTTCTTCCACCACCCCCCCCCCCACCCCCATCTTCCTACGCGGTCCTCACCCCTTCGTTCACCAAAATAAAGTCAAAAGGTTGTATGGCATTTGACCTCGTTTGCGTCTTAATCTCGTCCTCGGGATCGTATCAAAACCTCCCCCGACATTGGATCGGGACACCTCCCCTGGCATATCTTCCTGCTGTTCCCTCGGGTCCTATCATTGCTCATCAGGGAGAAGAGATGAGCACCTGCCCCTCCTCCTTCCCTTGTGGGGAAGCTGTAGACTGTGATGAGGTCTCCCCTCAGTCTCCTCTTCTCCAGGCTGAACAGACCAAGTGTCTTCAGCCACTCCTTGTATGGCTTCCTCTCTAAACCCTTCACCATCTTTGTGGCTCTCCTCTGGACACTCTCTAGTGGCTTTGTATCCTTTTTGTACTGTGGAGCCCCAAACTGGACACAGTACTTAAGACGAGGCCACACCAGTGCAGACTAGAGTGGGACAATCACCTCCCTTGACTGGCTAGCAATACAGTGCTTGATGCACCCCAGGACATGGCTGCCCTCTTGGCTGCCAGGGCACACTGTTGGCTCATGTTCATCTTGCCGTTGGCCAGAACCCCCGGATCCCACTCCACGGGGCTGCTCTCCAGCCTCTCATTCCCCAATCTGTATGTATGTCCAGGGTTGCCATGTCCCAGGTGCAAAATCTGGCACTTGCCCAAGTTTTGGCATTGCTGACACTGTACTTGCACAATTACTCTTCAGTTATCACTTTTATTGCTGTGTTTTGAAGCTGTATATGTTAAAAATGTCATTTTTTATAAAGCGAAATTAGATGAATTAACTGTACTTCAAAAAAGTTATCCCATTTCTTTAGGCAATCTCTTCCTCTAGCTACCACCTTTTTTTGGATATGACATTTTTCACACTTCATTATGTTGGATTCCTCTGCCTTATTTCATTGCCACCTGCGTGTATGTGTACAAAATGGTATCAGTCCAGTATAGAGTCCAACTGTAGAGATGCACTTCTGAATTTAAGTGCAGCACTGCTCTTAATTTCAGGATCTTTTATTTGTTTGTGAATCAACTGTAGTTAGACTGGTTCTTGCCAGAGTACCAGGTTTAGGTTTCATAATTCATATACTAGATAAAGAAGACACTGACTTTTTTTTTCATGGAACACTTCCACTAACACCTTTCCTGCTGATTCTAATAACTGAGGCAAAGTTCACCAAATACCAGAGAGAACATAGCTGGACTTCAGGATAAAGAAGCCAACAAGTAATACTGAGGGTAATGTAGAAGAAGAAAACATTAGCATCAGTAAATATGAACACTAATGCTTTGAAACCCACTCACGTATCTTAGGGAAGAGACTGAAAAGACACTGAGGAGGCTGCTGTGACAGATACGAGGGCTTCAGGAGATTGACTGACAGGTTGTTATGAAGGATTCTAATTGAGCTTGATGGCCTAGTAAATGAGAACCAAATGTTGCAAACCATGGGGAAAGCACTGAAATAGTTGGTTTATCCAATTTTTTCTTGTTTGTCAGGGTAGCTAGCAAATTGCTGTCTAATATGAACTAACTCCATGTGTTACTAATCAGAATTAATACCAAAGCCAAATAGTTACCTCCTATAGGGGTATGAACTCATCCTTCTCTAATATACTTTGTCTCTCTAAAGCAAAAAAGCAAAAACTTATATATGTGTATGTATACAAGGCAACTAAGTGAACAATGATTTCTTCTAGGGAATTAAGTTTAGTATGTCACCAACAGAAAAATGTATAGTTCTGAACTTTAAAAAAAACCTAACCAGCCAGAAGGTACAACACACATTAAAATAACATACCTTAGATCCAGCACTCATGAGATAAAAACTGTAAGGGGATGAAATTCCATTCCACAACAGACATATCCCTTTCAGAGTCACACTTCATCATGTGTGAAAGTTAAATCTGTATATTTTACATTTTTCTGTTAAAAAAAAAAAAAATCCGTTCCTCTTGAGCAAAATATTTTAGGATCTTTGCACCATCATATGACATAACAGAGTATCAAAGTATTTTAAATAAGTGATTTCAAAATACAACATGACCTGTCAGGATGGCTTTTCTCCAGAGCAAAAGGTTTACATCATTGATTCTGTTTTGCACAATAGGTAGTTGCTTTAAGTAGAAGTATACATTCTAATGCCGTGCGGTTTCCTCAAAGTGTTAACACTCAGCTCTACCAAACATTACAGAAACTCAAATACAGTGACAGGCACCATACAATTGTCAAGAAAGGAAGAAGCTATAAAGAATAAGCAACAGAGGTATTTCGGCATTTTCCTATTAGATGAACCGGTTAGGAAAGACTGTGGGATAAACATTGTTTGAGTGTAAGCAGAGGAAGAATCAGGTTATAAAAACTGTTCTTAAAACTCTCATGGTGTTCCGAATCTAGGCTTTATCTTTTTTTTTTCATGTAAATCACATATCAAAGGCAGATTTCTCCTAGGTTTTTTTTCCATATGGGATCACTGAATATGAACACAGGATTCTGCCTTTGTGTTTTTTTTAAGTTTCTGTAAGTCTGAATCCTCCTTCCAACTTAAAATAAATGAATGAATGAATTCTGGAAATATCAAAGTATTAAATTTGAAATAATTTTTGAACATGGGATTTTGAGGATGATTGATCTAGGAAGAGATAGATGATCAGATGAAAGAAATGTGTTATGATTTCTCATCTCATAATTTTTTAAAAAAATCAGTATTGGAAAACTAGTGTAACAGACATCAGTATTAGACCCTACACTTGTAAACCTTATCCCTTTCTTCTACGCTTGTTTATGTATGATATTTTGGTTTTGATGTTTAATTGAATTTTACATGAGCTGTAAAAACTTTTGAGTTGTAAGAAAAATGCAGGAGACAAACACTTGTCATTTAACAGTGTTAACACTGAATTTTAATTGTGGCTTCCCCCAGATAAGCCCACATGCTGCTTGTTTAACTGTGACTTTCAAAATACTAGAAATGTACCGTGAACTGAGGTTTTATCTTCTATACTCATTTATTAAATTAGTTCATAGCATCTGATTCATCTTTGAGGTTTTAAATACAGCCAGCTGAAGCTACCAGTTCAGCAAGTTTCTCCAGAAATAAATTTTAATTGGAATGAACTGGGAATGAGATGGGATGGGAAGGACACATGTACTGGTGCTTTTTTGTTTGTTTGTTTATCCCAGCCGAAACCGGGACAGGAGACTGGCAACCTTAATATTCCTGTTTACTTAAAAATCTGTGACTTTTCTAATCTAATGACTATGAGAGAAAGCTTTTGGATCCTATGGTTATACCTATGCTGTATTACCCGATGTGTTCTTTAAGTTGAAGGAATCTTCCACTGTCTGTGTCAGCCATATTGAAGTCTGCCCTGTGCATATAAAGTTGCCTAAACAAAGTCTTTGTGGGGATGATGTATTTAGTCATTGGAAAAAGTAAGGAAGAACCATTTATATGAACATATTTTTGTAAGAACAAGCATATACAAACCATTTACATTACAACATACACCTAAAAAATTGAACATATTTCCAAAGTCATACCCTCTCAGGTAAATATACCCATCCAAGGAATTGGCTAGTGAATTTTGAGGTGAGTCAAGGTTTCTTTAAAAAGATTTGGTTTCCCCTAAAACAAAAGTACAAGTATCGACTGTATGCAAAACCCTAGCTTTGTTTCAGAAGTCATTAGTGTCTGAAAATGAACATGCAGACTGGTACACAATAGTAAATATAGATTTACTGGGGGAGAAAGGGAGGGCGGGTTGCAGTTGTACTTCCCCTCCGTTAACTCTGTAACAGGGTCTGGACAGCTTTTCAGCCTAATATAGTACAACATCAGGTCTTGATGACAGGTAGTGATTCACTTTTCAGAGTACTAGAGTAGCCTGAGTTATAAAACATTGACCAAATAGTTGATGCTAAGAAATCTTGTTTCTTTTACATGCAAAGCTTCTCAAATGCTTGTGTATTCATTTGCTGTATCCCTACCTAGCAAAATCTAATCCAAAACCAAGGGTTATAGCTCTGTAAAGCATATACAATAGCATCATGCTCATATATGTTTACAACTCATGTCAAAGACATTGCTATAGTTAAACATCGCCCAAAATTTGTGAGTGGCATCACATTGCTCACTCAGGTATTTTCAGGTATTAATGAACAAGTAGCAACTTCATTTGTGAAGCTGCTAACTAGCTAATATTGTCTATCTGTCTTCTGATGGAAGAAACTAAATAAGGTAGTATGAGGTGTGCCTGCTCTCTTCTTTGCTTTATCTTTCTCTTGTGGTTGTTTAAAAGAAAAGAAGTTGGTCTTTTTTTTTTTTTTTTCTTATCACTTTTGACAAAAATGCAAAAATGCTGATATTTTCGTCTTTTTGGAAATACATTGTATACTCAGCTCTTTCCCAGCTGATTTCACATCTACTCTCCTGAAATGTTCTGTATGGTAATACAGGCTACTGCTTGTGCATTTACCATGGCATTCTTCAGTGCAGTGTATGTCAACTAGCTTTTTCTCTGTAGTCTGCAAAAAGCAGTATTTTGATAGTGTCTGAAATCAACCTTTCTGTGTGGTTTGTTTTTTTATTTTTATTTTTTTTACATTTGGAAATGGAGCAGTATAAAGCACTGGCTCTTCCATTCATTCCAGACCTTTTGCCTTTTTAGATGAAGCACTTGGTCGATCACTTGTTTGCTTATTTGCTGCTGATGATTATCTAATGGGGTTAACAGCTTCCTAAAAATTGGATATAGGGCTTTCCCATTTGGTGTATTACTATTCTATATCACTTACTATTTGTCAGGTAATTAACTTTTAATTACACTGTTTAAAGCAAAGGGCAACGTTGATTGGAATACAACCTGGCAGACAGAACACACAATGGAGATATGGAAGTGGGCTTTTCTCATCTGAGTTTGTTTTTGCAGCAGTGTGGGGCAATCATCAAGCACCTGGATACTGTAGTCATAACAAAACATGCTCTTGGGATTTTTAACTTAATTTGAAAAATCATTTAGCTTCAAGCAGCATTACCAAAAATGATAGATCTGAAACTAAAGTACTCTGTTTAACAACTCCTCTGTTTAATCATAAATGGCAGCTCTATGAATATCCCTTTCTTTCCCATCATAGCTTCAACCTGCCTGGGAGAGAATGCCTCCACTGGTGAAAGTAATTTCTTCTCTGATTCTGTCTTTTGGTCCTTAGCTAACATGCTGAAATTGCTAAAGGCCACTACCACATGTTATTCAGAAAAGGATTTTCTTCCTATACAAATGCTTTTTCCTTGGAAACTGGTCCAAATCGATCAACTTTTTTCAACACAGTGAACAATAATATTATTGTAATATTACTGTAATATTGTAATATTATGGTGATATTCAGATTAATTCTAATCTTAACCAACCCAAATTTCCAAAGCATTTTTCATGACCAAAACCAAAACCTTCTGATTTGTAAAAAATACGAGCAAGCAATATATATTACTGGGAGTTTTTGGTAGAAAACTCCAACCAAAAAAACTTAGACAAACATCTAAGTCTTTTTAATCTTCCAAACATAAGATATTAATCATCCTTTTGGTCCAACAGAAATGGGTTTTGTTGTTTTTTCACTGCTTTGTTAGCTCTATTAATTTGATCTAAAATTTAAAAATACCTTCATATAATACTTAATACATTGTTTTTTGCTTGAAGACATGATAAGCTAGAAGGCAGATCATCTCCATGGAATCAAAAAGTAAGCAAAGCCTGGAGGTAGTTAAAAAAAATCCTCACACCATACTCCTTGTCTAAGTGGAAATTATATCTCTGGTCTCGAGCCAGATAAACAGGAATTTCACTAAAGATCTAAACAGAGAAAATAATTTCAGAAAAGTGAACAATCCAAAATGGACCGATTACAGGGTTGTGATTGCCATTGTTACTTATGTCTGGCAACAAACCAGTAGCTGAAAGATACAATTATTTCTAAGTAAGTCCAATGTTGACAAATGCTTACAGGTCAAAACTGGTAAAACTTGCCTCTGTTTTTTCTGAAACCTGATGACAATAGCAAAAAATCCCATTACAGACCTGTCAGTCATAATAAGATGCATTATGCTGAAGTGATGTAAAAAACACAAATAAAAACATTCAAGAATAGCTACAGAAAATGAAAGTGTCTTCTGCCCACATAGAAGCCCTTTCTGCCTCACCCATGTCTTTGCTAATGAAAACATATTTAAGAGGTGGGGTATTATCGAAGCAAGTTAAAGAAAAGGACTTGTCAGTTTGATGGAAGATGTTATTTGTGAAACAAAACCAAAGCATGATATAAATTGCAAGTAAGCCTAACTCAGGAAGGGTCAGCCCTGCATGGGTAATAGGTATACTGTATATGGGTAATAGGTATATTTCTTCTAGTTGATGTAAATAACTTGTTATCATTCTGGACTAAAAGGTAACAGAAGATTGAACCAGAGGAAATGGCTGTGTGGAACATATGTCTTTTATAATACTTAACAAATATATCTTGCTGTGGGTGAGAAATTAAATTGTTCAGTATGGCTTAGCTGACATCATCTTGGAAGAAAAAGATTTTTTCCTATGTGAAAAGTATTGTGGAGTTTATCCTAGCTTTACCACAGAAGAGCAAGTCATTCAGTCATTTGCTGGAGTGTTTGAACATTAGTCATCTATTCCCTCTTTGATGTGTGAAAGTCAGGTCAGGCTGGTCCTGAGCCTTGACTCTTCTGGTCACTAGTAGTACTTAGATGGATTCCCAGATTCTTCCAAAACAATGCAAGACTCTACAAGACAAGTGATTATATTTTAGAACTGATTTCCAGTTTGTATGCAAGACTGATGCACTGATTTTTCACTTGTTTACAAGTTTATAGAGAACCTGCTTCCTGATTAAAAATCTGAAGTCCTGCTGAGTAAATCTATTGATTTTATCACAAGGCTATGCTCTATGAATGTTCTTGATTTAATGGTTTATCAAAATCAATCATAAAGTCTTTGTCAATATGAAAGAACTATGTGCAGAGTATAAAAGAAAGGAGGGGAACTACTTGTTAACAGAAGTCAGTTTAGAATGGATTTCAACTTAGCTGGGGAGAGTATTCACATACTAATGAAAAAACTTATGAAGACAGAGTATGCAGATAACTGATATGAAGATGCATCTCTGCTATATTTGTGGTGTAAGTCAATCAGGAGAAATATAAGTAGGACTCAAATTTTTACTGCCATCATAAAAATTTAATACATAATTTGTTAGACACTTTCAATCATATGAGAAAAACAAACAAACAAACAAACCAGCTTTCTTCAAACTTAAATAAGAAAAGGCACCTAAACTAACACAAAACTGTTAGAGTAAATAACTAGAAATAAACTTCAGTTAGGCATATTTGCAACTTGAAACTGCAGGTTTAGTTTTATATATCCTATCATTGCCGTGTTTCAAAAGGCAATAAAATCTTTTCTGTGAAGAAAAAAATTCTGTTTTTAAAATACGTGCATTCTGTGTGTGCATAATTATTTTAATTACAACTGATCTTTCAGTAACTATGCTAAAAAAACACCATGAAATACAGGTAAACCTAATAAAAGGCAGTAAGACTTGTATTCCCGCAACTGTCCTTCTCAAAGTCAATAAAAACTTCAAGGTAGCTGGCACAAATGTTTGAATTAAAAGGAATGCCATTGGAAGATAGGAAGTTTTGCTCAGATAAATTCTGTTGTTTATCTTGGCAAAAAAAAATCATAATATTACTTTCCAAAGATATTATTTATCTCATCAAAACTAACATTAATTTTATGTTTTCAGTGGGAATCTGGAGAACTCATGGGACATGATCCACAGGCCTTAAAAACCAGAATAGTCAGACCTTAACTTTCAGATTTAAAACAGGGAGTTTTCTGTTTGCCTTGCACAGTCACATAATGTTAACTGAAAATTTTAGGGCCTGCTTCTCTTTTATATTTGTATATTTAGTATTGATTAACTCTGGCAGAGAGCCTTAGCAGGTGTCATTAAAATTCCTTTCTGTACAGGAAATGAAGAGAAGTTGTGTGCAAATCTTATTGCACTGGCAATATACAAGTATATTATATACTTTGGGTCTTTCTAAAAAAAAATGTTTGTTGTATTTATGATTGACCCAGGAACTTCATCAGGAAGTAACATGAGCAGATGGCTATTAGAAAATGAAAGACACCAAGACTAAAAAACTTATCTGAATATAGAAAAAACACCTGGTTTAATTCTTGAAAAAATACTTACCAGGAGCCAGCTCCATGGGTGGTGAGCAGAGTGTCAGTTAAAGATAAGCAAACACAAATGCTGAGCTAAGTACAGAGATACAGATCTTGACTGTCAGGACATAAGACAAAAATAGTTTACTAAAATGTCTACAATGTTTTCCTTCTGAGTTAAGTCCTGAGCACAATCCTGCAAAATTAATTGTATTTCTAATTTATACTTCTTTTTAAATGAACAGAGGCATCACAAACATAAGAACATTTTATCTAAACCCTCTCCCAATATTAGGGATTCATATCATCACACAGCTTACCTCTGAACAGCTGTGTGCTGAAGAGCAAAACTACTTTGAATTTTGTCTATCATTAACTGTGTGAGGCAACCTCAGCTGAAATCAAAGCAGTGAGAGTACAAATATGCCTCTGACTAGTCTGGTATGAGCTGAAGTGAGAGGAGGGGACACTATTTCATGACATAACCAATCAAATGTGTTAGCAGGCCCTCTCTACAGCAAGTCTCCACTCTGGTACTTTCCCTATGCAAAACTCTCTGTGGTCAGGGAGATATGAAGGCGTGAGCAACTAGAAATCCAGTAACCAAATAAATATCTAGATAAATCAGAGAAAATTTTTTAAAGATAAACTAAAAATTTTTGTAGGATAGGACTAGGAAATTTGCTGGAGGAACAACAGGTAGGTGATTTATGGGTAAATCATATGGGAGAAGGAATGCTCTTTCTGACAAATATTTCATATAATGAATGTCGAGAAAGAAAGGATGGTTATATAAATACGTCCACTTTTCTGTATTTTAAAATATTCTACTGAGTAGGCTTGGTGTGTTCTGTGAGTTATACCTAAAGATACTTAAAAACCTTTCCTGCTGGATATTAAAGAGTAATAAATAACTTGAGGCAAAGTTTTAAGAAAAAGGTTCTCTGCACTTCATTTTTCTGTTTATTGGATTAGATGAATACTTAGCACAAAAATAAAACAACAACGATAAAAAATGCCTGTGATATTTGTGACTTTTAACTCAGTAAACAGTAGAAACATAGCAGCTAAATTTAAAGACAATACTAGTACAAGGGAAAGCTGTGTCCATTCCCCACAAAAGCAGCAAGTCTGACCTCCCAAGACTGCCCTGTAACTGAGGTCAACTTTGGGTGCAGATTTTGTGTGGGAAAAGCAAGTACCACATGAAGTGTTGGTGGATCTGGACTGAGTTTCATGAAACGTGTAATTTCCTTGAATGAATATCAGTGAGGGATCAATGCATAAGGTGCATCGGGTTGATGAATATGCCAACTTTAAATTGAAATGGAAAGCTGAAGTTTGGATTGTGCTGTCACCTTAATATTTTTCACAAGATGAGGAAGTCTCAGGTTCATGTCTCAGGAAGCCTCATGTCTCAGGTTAAATCTCTTTTTGGGGAACCTGCATCCTACTTTCATAGGTAGGATATACCAATACTAGTAGCTATTCCACTTGCTAAAGCTCAAAATCCCCAGCTCACCTTTTTATTTTAAGTACATGAACTTGCCCATTTTAACAAAGAATTTGCAAAGAAAAGAAAATGGCATGCTGGCAATGAAAAGTATTTCTATCTTTCAAGCACTGAAAGTTCTCAGTTTTATTCTGCCTGACAATTTGACATGAATAGGATGGAGATACTACAATGGATCGTCTCCTACCTCTGGGTAGAAATCAATCATCATCACTAAATATTATAGATGAATTCATTTCAGGCACACATTCTGCATGTTATGAATGAGTTCCCCTTTAAAAGGATTTGATGGCCTGTGTTTATGTCACAAAAGTGGATGTTTTACACTGAGTTCCATCAATGCTAGCTTGGTGGAGCAGAATCACTGTTCTCATTGATAAAGCAGCGTCAGGTCAGCATTCATCTAAAGCAAAGCAAGGATGAGCCAAACTAGGAAGCAAGGAGCCAAACATGACTCATTCATTTTTGAACCATTCAAAGTTCAAATAAAAACTTGGATGCAAATCTTTAGCATCCTGCTTGCTGGAGGAAGGACTAAACAAAGAATTCGAACCAACACATTCTTCACTTGTTCACCTTCAAAAGTAAGGGTTAAATTATATAGGATTGACTTTTGCCAGAAATGCACCTGGAGGGGCAAGGCACTGAGCACATCCTTCCTCTCTTGGGGGTCTGGCTGCGGGGCCCAGGGCCAGTGCAGGCCAGAGCTGCTCCCTTCCCCCTGGTGGTCTTGGGGTGAGGCACCCCCGGCAGCACTGTGGGGAGGTCTGGGCCAGGGGAGGCTTGTCCCACAGGAGCTGCTTTAGGCTGAGGCTCTAGTGCTGGAGCTCCCATTCCTGCTGCCTTGCAGCTGGGCCACTGCTTGGCCCTGGGCTCCTGGTCTGGACCCCAGAACTGACCTGTGATTATCGTAATCTTTAAAGATTAAGACCAACAGAACTGTTCCCAAATTATATGAGGATTCGTATTCGGCAGAGGAAAGAAATTGAGAAAGAGCCTTTGTTCTCCGTCTCACATACATATTTTGGTTATAGGTTTAAATGGCTCTAAACATTTCAAAACTCCTAGGTTTACTAAGACATATAGGTACATTGCAAAAAGGGCTTTAAAGCATTCACTTCAGACTTCTGATGGAAATATAGTATGCATCAGGCTTTTTCATTTTGTCATGTCATTTTTAATCCCAGTACAGCAATGAAAGTGGTATGGAGCATCACTTTAGGATCTGGGGACAGTTCTGAAAAGAAACCTAACAAAAACTAGTTGGTTTTTTTTCTACTGAAACTGGTCAGGGCTAGGCTGGCACACCAACTGTATGGCTATGAATTCCATGTATGTGTCTGGAAATCCCAGATCAGCAGCTAAGAGAGGACCTGATCTCCAGCCATAAACCGGGGCTGAAAATTCCAAAGATCAGAAATGTAAAGAGACTTTTAGCTCCAGAGCTGTGCATTGGATTTGATCCCAAACAGTGGAAAGGGAGCAGAAGCTATCTGAAGTCATTCTACAGTTATTCCCTACATGCCTTGTGCAGCACTATAAGCCATTATATAAGTACAAGTATTAATATTAGGTGTATCGGACCACTCAAAATTAGATTTGTCATGATACATAAAAGGGGAAGTGAGAACCGGGATCTAACCTAGCTGCAGTTTAGGAAGTAAATATGTCCCAGGAGGTTTTCGCCATATGAATTTTCAGCTGATTTCCGTTTCCAAAAATGCCCTGTGTTTCCTTACTGTCAAAGTCTGTCTGTGCTAGCTTAGTTGTTGCTGTCTTATATACGCAAAGAAGCCAAGCACTGCAATATTATGAATTCAGAGATGATTTACCCACACTGCCATCTACAGAATGTTACACAGATCAGCAAATTATGAGAGATGTTATGCTAACAGATGCTCTCTTTTTCTTTTTTCTTTTTCTTTTTTTTTTTTTTTGACTGTACCTCACTCGCCTAACTTTTTACCTGAATTTACAATAGTAAACTACAATGATGTGCTGTGAACACCTTTCCAAGTGTTACTGCCTAGCAGTCCTACAGCTCATTTCATATTATTAAAGTCTGGTTTTTGGCTGTTGTACATTTTACTGCAACTTTCCCAGTTTCCTTGTGTTACATCAGGTCATAGTGTGTTACCTTAATGCATAGTCTGTTATTGCACAGTACTGTAGTTCAATGCACAACTCCAAGGTCCACTGGAGCTCACACATTGCTGCCTATCTATCTAGTTAGTTATTCTGTGAAGATCCCAATGAACTGTGCCTTAGTCTAATTGTGATAATAGTACTGACATATGTGGCCCACTTACTGAGCAGATGAGAAACTCCAGTTAAGTGCATTTTTAGTGTTTGGTCACTGGCTGGTAGATGCAGCTCTGCTGCTGCTCCATTCAGGACCCAGAGCAGAAGAAAAAGCTTCAAACTGTTTCCTTTTCATTCCAAGTACTGCGCTAGGGAAGCAATAGCAAAGCATGCAATCTCATCAGCAAGACTTGGCAGTTCTATGGGGGATAAAGAAGGCTGAAAAGTATTGTGTATGTTCAAGAATTCTCTACATATACTATAAAAATACTCCACTTGTCATTCTTAATGATTCTCTGCTGCCACTTATGGTGATTGGAGCTCCATTTACAGTTTTTTTCATTTGAAAGCATTTCAGTCTTAGAACAAATTGAATTGAATAGATCACAGAGAGTTCACATTTCAAAGTGCTGAACAGAAGCTTCCCCGTTTTGGATGCTTTTTGTAATTCTTCACTTCTGCCAAGATTTTTCCCAGGCACATAATATGCTGTGTTGCTGGTATACAAAACTTTGACTTCTGTAAATAAATAGGCCACAGGAGGAACTGCTATACTCTCCTGTTTGAATGATTCATGTACATCCAGCAGTAGGAAATAACATACTATACAGAATCTTGCAGAAGCAGCCTGTGTTGCTGGCACAACAATGGGATGCGATACCTACCATTGAAAGATAATGAGATTTCCTGTGAGCTGAATATATATGGTAAGCCTTCAGGATTCAGTAAAAGTGTGAAAAGTAGACAAAAGATTATGAGAAGAAAGAAAGATGAAGATAAACTTTTAAGATCATTCTTCAAAAAAGTGCTTAATTTTGAGAATTTACAATACATCCTCCAGAGAACTGTTCAGGCATTGTTTTTCAAATGCAGGAAGTATTACCTCAATCTTGATCCATCACTCTCCCCTGATCTTTTCAAAGGCTGCAGGATTTCTTTCTGTCCCCTCAAGAATAAATAAAAGGAGTGAAAACAAAATCTTCTCTGACTTTATGCCCATTCTTAGATGCCTTACCAGCAGTCATCTTTTGAAGTATATATTGTCAGTTTCTCATTTTAGAAATGAGGGAGGTTGTTCTTGTGGTGACGTTCATATTTTGTCTTGCAAAGAATAGCAGCCTTCAAAGATTCTAACACACCAGCTTCTTACAAGGATATATAAGAAAACCCACTGCAGTCAACAGAGAGCCTGACACTGACTTTAGAGGGCCCCATGTGGATCAAGGCCAGTGGTTAATCTGCTGTGAATGGATGAGGGGCTTTGGGAAACAGGAACGTGTCTGAACAGTCAACCAAAACTCAAATCACATTGTTTGCAATTAAATGTGAAATAGTTAAACAAATTTTTGTGTTTCCTTTTTCCCCACTCTCTCTAGAAGAAGTAGTCCAGGAGTACACTTTGAGAAGAAACTGTTCTTCTCATGCTTTGAGAAGCCGAAGTGCCTGTATTTCCTTCCTGATGTAAGCATCACAGGCATGCTTGTAGCTACATTTAAAAGGACTCTGGAAAGATCTGTGGGCTAAACTGTTTAGAGACACCCTCTGCAAGTATAAGCTGACCTTACTCTAATTAGATAATTTTTTACCAGCTGAAGATCAGGGAAAGGAAAAAGAATAATTTATTTATCCAAATACTAATTCATCACTAAAAGACCTTTCAAGTGGAAAAATGTTAGGAAAAGTCTATATGATTTCTATAAATGTTTTTATAAAAATATTCAAAAGCAACTTTTTAAAACTTATGTTTTGTCAGTTTTAAAACAGAATGAAAGTGAAACATTTTATCAACTATACTGAAAAAAATTCATTTTGGGTCTCTCCAGGAGGAATTTATTTTACTATTTTTTATTTGGATTTGGAACTAAAAGGTCAAAATATCCATATTTTGCAAGCAGGCAGAGACATCATAATAAAAAGGCATCTTAGAGTGTTCCTAGAAGGTTACATGGCAAAGTTCAGATCCCTGGAAAGGCAGCGAAACCCAGGAATCAGATGCACTAAAAAAAATGGGATCAGATCTCTCTCTTCTGTCATGTCTTCTAATTTTTATATCTGTTCTCAATCCCTCAATTTTTGAAGCTTCTTTAAAAACCTCTTGTAAAAGCTGTTTCCTTGATTTGAAGAATGGTAATGGCAATGTTATTGGAAACTTTTAGTGGGCTTTTTAATGATTACTAGTAGTAATGCCTACAAATGGTAATCCTCTTACAATCAAAAATAGTTATTTTTAGTCATACACTGGGAAATGAAGCAGCAGGCAAGTGATTTAAGTGATTTGCCTTTGGATCCATGTATAGCTGAATTACAGACTCGTTCTCTAATTTCTGTGTTACATTATGTTGGATCACCATGTTTGCTGGACAGTAGTTTTTCCATGCTGTGTGCTACAGAATGTTTCTGGGTTTGGCAATGAATGTTCCCCATGTCATTTTCCTAATAAATGCACAATCAATAAAAAAATTCAGTTGTTTATTCTGAAGAATATTAGTTATTTGCTTGAATAAGCAGTTCTTCCTAGAAGATATTTATAACCTCCCAAAGTCCAGCCACTCACTTAATTTCTAAGGAACCTAAAAAAAAGAACAGAAATCTCTTATGGAAAATGATGAAAACAGCCTTTTTTCCCAAATTCTGCTTCTTCACCTGTCATCTGTGCATTACTCAGTTAGGACAGCTGTTTTCAGGGCATGAGGAAAGAGCTTGATTGCCAGAAATAATTTTATTTTTTTCATGATAACAGAGTAATTAATGAGTTATGTGGTGACTTAGCAATAAAAAGATATTTTGAAATAAAGGGTGTTAATCAACAGAGTAATTTTCATATTCTGGAAAGCTGCTCTTTCTCAAGGAGAAAAGATTCTGAAGAATCCATCACATGGATTTGCTGGGCTTACTGTTCCAGCTTTCCAAAATAAAAATTTTCACCACAGGCAATATTGCTGAAAAGGATAAAAAGATGTGTATTTTCCTCAAAGGGCATCTTAAAGTTTGTCATATAATGGAAATGTACTTTTTTCACAGAAAAAAAAGTCAGTTGAGAAAACTGTTGACTTTTTTCTTTACATAAATTCAGAAGGGCTGGCTGATTTTCTTTCATAAGAAATCTGTCATAAGACGATCATTATCTTATAACTGACAAAGTCTGTAGTACTTATGAAAGTGTTAGTGGTATTATACACTCATCAGCTTAAATGATTTTAATAGGATAATTTAAGGCAAAAGCAGAATTAGACCCTTGGTATTCAGTCATGGTGCTAGATCATAGCTCATCATTGCTTCTGATCTTCATTGCACACTCCGATCCCACAGCAAGTACAATGACACTTGGTCAATTCCATTCCCTAAACATCACTGACAAGAGCCTCGTGTCAGAGTATTCTCCATAAGTGACAGGCAGAAAACACTGACTATTACAGTTGGAAGAGCAGAGCCACTTCCAAGAACTGGGAAGGGAAAGCAGGACATTCCTGTTAGTGCCTTTTCCATTCCTTCATTCTGAAAAAGATAAAGAAACCATAATATGTTAGACTGCTGGAGCCAGTTTTCATCACTGGTTTTGCTTTGCCTAGTTCCTTGAAAACAAGCTGGTTGCTGGGGAAAACTATTAAAAGCACTGTGAGATTTTCCTTCTGACTTTTATTCTGACCTAAAAATGCTACAGAGATGGGATAGAGAAAACTTTAAAAAGCTGGTTTATTCCCCCCCTCCATCTTTCCCATCACACATATACTTTTCCCTGATTATTCAGATCTATTCTGTGTCTTCAGAACTTGCTTTCTTGTGAAGGAAAAGGATGCATATCTGGAGCATACAATCAGTATTTTGATAAGTGCACACAGGATAGACAAATAGGCTTGTCCCTGATACTTCTTCGTAGCTTCTTTCTTTTTCTCCACTGTACAGCAGAGGCATTTCACAGAATCTACTCTAAAAAGAGCTAAGTGATTTGGGGGTTTGTTTTATCTTATTTTTTTCTTTTTTTTGGCTAATAGCAAACTTGCTGGAATCAGCATCCCCAGACTATTTGCAATGTCAAAATAAGTTCCCCATGTCATTTCATCTGATTACCAAATAATGGTAATGAAGGATAAAGTCACAAAATAGGAAGTGTTTGGATTTTTGGTTGTTTTGCCAACGCTAAAGATAAAACATTTTCATTTTAAATTGTGTGGACTTCCTAACAGCAGGGAGGGCAGAAGCTGTCTAAGTGAAAATAAGAAAAGAAAACAAGCTACATTGTGTTCAGATCAAAAGGTGTGGGTTTTTTTAAGTTTGGCTGCTGAACTAAAAAAATCAATTATTTTCACAGCTCTTCCTGAAAAGCAGTATCAAACAGTAATTTTCTGACTGAACTTTTCCCACCATGGAAAAGCCTTAATAAATCCTAAAAAAAGTGGTGGTTCAGTATAACACCAAGACCATCCCTGGAGTTTTTTTGGCAAGGCTGTGAAACTCAATTCCCTGCCTTCTCTCTCAGTGCCCAAAGGTGGACCATGGACGTTACCATTTTTCAGCTGCAATTGCAAGGATTTCCTGGCACATCTCAGCTAAAATGGCCATGTGCCCAAGAGGGGGTCTGTGGCGGTGGTCACATCAGGTGTGGGGAGTGAATGGCGAGAGCAGCCCTGTGCTCAGGATGGGCAGGCAGCCTTCAGATATGTGTAGAAGGAAGCTAATTGCTGTCTCTTGGACTCCTATCATCTAAGTTACAGTTTAGGACTAAAGAACAAACTCTGTCTTTTCCAACCTGTGCTTTGGCTGTGGCTATTGGCTGTTTTATCTACATGTTGAGCTACAAGCCATGCATAAGCTGATGCTGCTTGTCAATCTACATTTCAGGCACTGGTGTGACAAGACATGGGCACCTGGTCACATAACAGCTAGTTATAATTGTGGGGAGACTGAGGAGGAGAGGAAAAAGAGAAGTGAAATTTGTGCAGAGTGAGCTTTATTTGGTTTCAATAACCAGTGGCTACCAATAATCAGCACTTTGTATCAAATGTGCTTTACTATGCACTTCATATAGATGGTGGTTGAATGTTAAGTAAATAGTGAACAACTATGAAGAATATCAATTTATTAGAGTACCCCAATTATGTAGAACAGAATTTAGAATCATATTTTACTAATTTGGAAACTGTCACAAAATTCATTTAGAAACTCCTCATAGCCTTACTTTTTTCAAGTGTGCAATGCATGCCTGGGAGTTACTTTCCTCTGGCTCCTTCAGCACCACGGGCATAAAGAGTAATCTGTAGAGATCAACAAAACCACTACAGCACTTATCGTGGAAAGCGTAGTCCAGATTTACATTGATGCTGTCCACTGGCTATGTGCAGTGCAGGCCTGGTAAGGATGTCAGCAAGTCACAGCAGTACGAGTCCCCCATCTGGCAAAATAGCATCCCTCCGTTAAGCCTGTTTTGAATAATATCAACTTCTTCCCACAGAAATATTTCCACAGCTTTAAAAGGAAGGAGTTCAGAGACAGCTGAATTTAAAAAAATGGCAGTACTGTATCAAGTACTGAAGACACATCAAAAATCTTATTCATCCTCCATCCACACCAGTGGTTACACTTGAACTGGTTCATCAGCTGCTAAACACCTGCTGGCTTATTGCTGGTCTTCACATATACTGCTGCTGTTCACCATCCTGTCTTTTGCTTGAAAAAGACTCCCAGTTGCATCTTCAGTTTGTGAATCTGCTGATTTAATGCTAAGTTTATATTAAAACTACAAGGTATATTTTGAACTGGTCCTTGTTTTAGTGTTAAGCAGCTAGCTTTAGGTGAATTATCCATATAGCAGTTAAGGCTGTTCTAAGGTCTGCCCTAAGCTGGATAAGCATGTTGATCTCACACAGTAGTTAAGGCATGTGAGTGTTTCTAGGCAACAGCCCACCCTGAAGTGATGTCTCCAGCATCACAGCAAGCTGCTCTGACCTTTCTTGCCCAACAACTGGGTGCTGACAGGCTGGCCAAAGCCTCGTCCTCAGTGTGCACCTGGAGTGAGGCTGAATCCAACCACAGTCACTACTGCCCCATATAACAACCACATACAGCATGTGTAGTAATACAGTTTCTCACAAGACATCTATTAAATTGAGTTGCGATATTCTTATTTTAACCATTAGGAAATTAGAACGTAGAAATTATTTGCATTAGGTAATCCAGGAATTTTGTAGTGGAAACAGAAATAAAATCCAGGTGTCCAGACTGAGAGTACTGTGCTTTACCTACAAGATCACACATACTTTTTTCAACCTCTTATAAACAGAGCAGACTTTGTAAGAATATAAGTCTGGTTGGCATATGGATCTCAAAGGACAGCAAAGTTTGGATCTCAGATTTGAACTCAGGGCTGCCTAGGGTTATTAAAGTCCTTTAGAAATATTAGGGGTACTGAACATAGCACAGAGCACCGCTGTGGCCGTTAATCACACCACATGTTTTCTATTCAGAATTCAGCATACATTTAATCTATCAGTTCAGAGACATGCTGATAACAAAAAGTTATTTTCATCTGACAGATTAATTTGTCTTTTATTACCTCTTCAGAAAATCCTACGCTGGTATCTCATCTTCTCTCTGAATCATCCACAGAGTACAGGGAATTGGATATATCTATGGTAAACGGTTGCAGAAATCCAGTTTAGAGCTAAGAGCCATCAGAAAAACGTAACTGAAGATGTTTGTATAAAACATTGAGAAAAAAAGGCACTGGAATGAATAGAGTTGTAGGAAAGCCTTTACAGGACTGTATACCCCTCAGTGATATTAGATGACGTATTAAAAAACAATCCTAAATTGTCATAGGCATTAGATAACATTAATGTTGTTTATGGAAGTTTATGAGGGCAGAACAGCAAACACATGATGTTAAATTTTACCAGAAAGTAGGAAGTTCTTCTTCAGAGTGGTTTGTGTTTCTGTCCCTGAGGAATGGGCTACCTCTGAACTGAGGAAGATGCAACATTCAAGAGTGTGTCTTCAATGGGTGCTGTTTAGTTTCATGAATAGAAATAAAGAAACTATAGTATTAGTAGTACAGTCATCAATACAGTAGTACAGACAATTAAAGCCATCAACACAGTATACAGATCTAGAGATAGCAACACTATAGCAAGCAAAATAGCCCAGTCAGGCCTCTTTTTTCTCACACAGAATGCTGTATGTCTGTGAGATTTGCTAATGTACATACTGTATTATGTCCTTCAATTCCTCTTACAGTGCACTGTGGTGCTGTGAACTAATTCTTGCCTTCAGCTCCAAAGAAAAACAATTTAGGTAGCAGTAGTAATAAGAAGTAATGCAGAAGTAATACTTTTACATAGCTTCATCAGCAGTCTAGGAACCATCAGGAAAAAAATATGCAAGTTAGGAGACAAAGTACTTTAAGAGCTTCTAAGTCTCTAGCTTCTACTACAACTTATTGACAAATTTGGCCAAATATCTGTGACCACGGCCTTAGGCTGTACCTCAAGATTGCTAAAGCTTTTCACACACAGTACTGGAGGCATCAGTTCACATAAAAAGTGTCTAATGGACCTGTGAGTGCACTGCTTTAGGGTTGAGAAGTGCTGAAACAAAGCAAAATCAGTGCCTAGGGAGCACTACTGATTCCCGGTGGCATAGCATGCACTAATAGACCAGAATGGTGGTGTTGCATAGAGAGAGAGAGTTGGAGAGAGGAGAACAACTTTATTAAAGATGACTGCTCCTGTGAGAAGAGAAGAGAAGAGAAGAGAAGAGAAGAGAAGAGAAGAGAAGAGAAGAGAAGAGAAGAGAAGAGAAGAGAAGAGAAGAGAAGAGAAGAGAAGAGAAGAGAAGAGAAGAGGAGAAGATTAGTGGAGCTGCTGACTGTGCATAGAGAGAACAGATGCTGGAGGTTAATGGAGCATTAGTAAAAGAAAGAAAATCAAAGTCTCCTCATACCTGGTATGGTTATTTTAGTCAGAGGATTCTTTACAGAAATGCACAAGGTTTAATCATAGCTGAAATTTGAAGTAAGACACTGCATGGCCTTGTTTAGCATAAAGGGTTTCAGCAGAGCCATACAAGGCTCCAGGATTGCCCTCTGTGAATTTCTCACTTAAGAAGTATTACCTGCTGCCATTGCTATCAACCTTATTTAACTGTAATCATCATCTCTCCGAGTATGAATAAAGCTTGGAACCCTTCTCCTAATGAATTATTTTGTGTAATGAGGATAACAGATTAAAGAAAGAAAAAGGATACTCACTTTAAGGAAAAAAATATTTATGTAATACATAAATATATCCTGTATTTATGTGGTACAGTTACAAGGCATATAAATTAACAGCTTGTTTGCTGTTTTACCAGCAGTAAAGGACAGAGATAAGTGTTTTCAAACTGGTTTGTATAAATGACTTTCTCTGGTACTAATAAAGACCCCACCTGACACTGTAAAGATATAACTTATAATGTCAGGATTCTGTTTTCATTTGATAAAGAGACACTTAGGCCTGTGAGCTCCCAGACTCTTTCCGAGAATAGTTTAAAAATCACCATGCACACTTTATTACTAGCGAAAGGAACTATGTGCTGACAGACTTAAAAACTGAAATCAATTGCTTATTGAAAGAAGCCTCAAGGTAGTGGAAAAAGATAGCAAAGTATCCTCAGGCTGCCCAACTGAAGTGTCTCAGACTCCAGCCTAGCTAAGTGGCCATATATCCTGGCTTTTCAGTTGATACTTATTTCTCCCAGGAACTGTTTTGGGTACTCTGGAGGTGTTTGGGATTCCAGTTCATTAGTGGAAGGCTTTTGTTTTGTAACTACAAACTGTTGTCTTTTTGCTCCACTGAACATTAATGATTCTTCTTCAATGTCTCATGACAAATTCATTCAGACACCAGGTGAGTAGGAAAATTCTGTATGCTGAGAAACAGTAACAGTTGAGTTATGGCAAGATGGCCATGGTGATGTTAGAGCATTAGTTTTAAAGGCACTTCTTCATGACTATTGCATTCATTTGAAAATATCACCCAAAGTGAAGTGGTTCTTTTTGTTTGTTTTTAAAAAGCCTTTCCTGAGTAGTAGAAAAATAGAAAACAGATCAGGCTTATTTTAGTACGTGTGTGCAATGGTCTGTCTGCCTGTGAACCATGAGGCTAAAAACTGAATGAATGAAACTGCAAGCTGGGTATAGGCAATGGGGTGTTGGTATTTAGCTTGCTTTAGAATTAATGTTTAACTCAGACGGTACAGTGATGAGCCCAGTGTAAAGTAGACAGAGCGTGTTTGTGCTGTCAATGTATTTCTCCTCCCTTCTCAGTCCAGAGCCTTGGTGTCCATATTGTCTCTTCTGCACATATACCAGATTGCTCCCAGGTTCCTTCTGGAGGGACCCAGCTTGGCTCCTGCTTGAGAAAAGTATGCGTAACTCACAGGACTGTTTTCTTCAGCATCAAGTCCAGATAGATTGTATGAACATGGATTATAGTGACTTTACCTACCCCTATGTAGGACAGTCTTCTGGTGTCATCCCAGAACACTTGCACACAACACACAGCCTCAGCATGTTTTAAAAATACCACTCTGATGGCTGCAACTAAGCCTTCTTTTTGTTTCTGGCGCTTGACAATGGAAGCACACACAAACACGCAGATGGTAATCATTCTGCCTCAAGGCCATCAGGATGCCTTATGGGGCCCAGAGTCTCCAGGGCTGAGTGTAACGCTGTATGGATATGGGCAATCTACTTGCACTGTGAGAACAAGCCAGGCTGTGCCAACCAGCCTCAGTCCAAGAACTCACTTTCTGGTGAGATCAGCAAAGACAGTTTGGATGTAATATAAAGCACTCTGTGCTTCTCATGTTTCTTACACTAGCTAAGCCATCAGGTGTGAGCATGTTTGCATGTGATGTATATATATAAAAAGTTACTGAGGACATGTGTACTCAACAGCTGTGGACAAGTTGATGATAATTTGACATTTCAATTTTATTTCTTGCTGAATTGGCTCATCTAATAATGTCTTCATTCAGAAGGAGCTTGTAAAAAGAAAAAGAAAATATTAGCATGATATTTCTGCCTGTTTCTCTTTTCAGTTGTATTTGGTTTCATCTGGGATCTTCCATATGACTTTGTTGTGCATCATACAAGAATCTTTTCAGTTCTGCCTGTTCTGCCTTGCTCATTACTAAGGTATATAATCACTTTTTATTCTTGTTTTTCAACAATTTTCCATCAACTTTCATTTTTTCTAATCACAGCTGAAAATAAATAAGGATAAGTTCTCAGTGACTTCAGTTGGAGGCTGTCAACTGATGACAGCTGAGGGTCTGGCCATTTTATTCTCCATGGCTTGCCTTTAAACTCACAGTTCCTCTGCCATTATCTATTGTTTAACTCCCTCACTGTTTCTTTTAACTCTAAATATTTGGGGGATACAGATTGCAAAAGAAAAGATACAAAAAGATGTTGATGTTGTATTGATGTGAATTACCTGATATACTGTGCATGACAAATATTTTTTATAAATCTAGGTTTAAAACATGAATACCAAGCTAAACATCTTATGTTGCTGCTGAACTTCTCTTGTCTGTGAAAAAGCCCCCAGATGTTTTTCCTTTTTTGCTTCTGATGTTCCTTTCTGAGTCTTGAAGTGTTTTTCTGTCAGGTATGCCTGTTTAAACACCTTAACTAATTATGATTCTAAGACTTTAAAAATTAATTGAGAAATGAATTCTTTTTTTCTTTTTAAATTAGCCTTTGAACTGTAGTTATTCTCCCTCCCATGGAGAGAGAAATGTTTATAATTTGTTGACATCTCAGTCCCAATAAGAGAGAGGAAAGGAGATAGTTGCTCAATATATATAAACTCCCAACTAAATTGTGATATGTTGTAAGACAGCAGTCTGCAAGTATTTCAAGAGTATAAAAAACAACAAAGAAAATGAGTTACAAATGTCTGGGTGTCTAAGTGCAGATAACAGATTGAGAAAAGAAAAATCTAAGCTGAATAGTTACAGAATTTTCCTAAAAGGGAAGCATTCTAGACTGTGAAGGGAAGAAGCAGAAGCCTCATCCCTTGGGGCTTTAAAAGCAAACCAAAGCAGAAAAAATGTTCAGAAATACATTTTTGTGAAAGGCAGATGTATCTCATAAGGTTATTTCAATGAGGAAACACTTTGGAGAAAAACACTATTAGTAGAATAACAAATAGGATTATTTCGTAGTGCTTTCTACATGTAATTTCAGGCTGTCTTTTACTAACAGACAGTGCTGTAAACTGAATGTTATAGTGTCCTTTATACAAAAGCAATTTCTTTTGTTTTGCTCTCACACCCTCCATGGTAATAATGTAGGTATTGTCAGATAAACTAATGGTCCCTGCTATTTCCATCTCTGCACTAACTAATGTCAAATCCTTCAGAAGAGTATAGACTGCCACACTGGGCTAGACCAGGATCCTGTCTCAGAGAATGATCAGCAGAATATTTGTTTCAGAATATTTAGGGAGGATAACAAGAAACCACACAGCACAACAGTATGAACAGTCCCTTGAGACACGGTTCCATGTCCTGTTACCTGAGCTGGCAGCTGCCTCTAGACTAGAAGAACGAGCAGGTGAAAATAATCTTTTCATGTCCCTGATCTGATATCAAGTCTCACAGTTGAGAAGTATGAAATTTTCATTCTGTTAATTCTAACTGCAAATATGAATCCTATTCATATTAAGAAGGAATGATCCTTGTTCAAAAATTTAAGGTAATTTAGTTCTAATTGTGTGGGTTTTGTATTCTTCCTACTTTTAGTACTCAATCTCATGATAAATCTTAAATATCAACTACAGCACAAAAATATTTTGCATTATATGTTTCTTAGTGTCAGCAATAGCTTTCAAAAGAAGGTATTATATATAAAAATATATATAGTGTATGTATGTGAACATATGGTCAATAAATGAAGCAGAGCCTGCAAAGAGGCAGGTAGTCAGCATGTGAAAGATGATTGGTAAATTTAAGACTCTTTCATATGTCAGACTTTAATTTTTTTTTTTCAGGTAATAGTACCCATTAGCAAAGAGAGGAGATAAGAAACTAAGTGGGAAATTATATGAATGATGGAGACAGTTTAATTTTTGCAACTGTCATTTCAATTCAGACTTTGGAGTCCCATATTTGTCTAGTTACTGGTGCTCGCAGCTCTGTATCAAAAATTGCACTGAATGATCAAACAGACAATTCCAGGTGTACAAAATTCTCCAAGAAAAGACTTAAACTTTTTGTCATGTCATTTCTTTTACAGGGAAGTAAAACTGTTCAAAATAAACTGTGCTACGTAATATTATGCTAACCATTACAAATGCTAGTAGTTACCTGTAGCATATATGACTTATGAAATACTTTCCTTTACTAGTGAATTAAACAGTGACCTAGTTATCTTTGCATGCATATAGTGGTTGAAATATCAATTTGTCAAGCTGGTAACATCTGTGTAATGCAGATGACTTTTCAGTAAATTCCTCCAATTGCCTTAGCCATTGCTGTTCCCCATTTTTAGCAATGATCAGTTTTTCACTGAAAGGAGAACCTCAAGCATCATATAAACTATCACTTACATTTTACAGGATTGTCAATGAAAAGCAACACCAACATTCTTGCTATACAAAAGCTTTAAAGACAATAAGGGATTTTGTACACAAGTAGCAGTGTTAGAACCTCATCTGGGCAAACTGTTGGGTAATTATATTCTTTTCACATAAATCTTCTTGCATTTGGCCAGATGTGCTAGTCTTAGTCACTTCCTGTCCTAATCAGTTGTTCAGAGTGGTTGCAAGAAATTAAACAGCTGCTGTTTTCTGCCTGCCATATTAAATGGCTGCATTGCATTAGTGGATGCAGCCATATGTTTCACCCACTCACTCTCTCCAGCTCTGTTTTTCATTGTCTGCTACAGGGAGATTTTCTCTGAGAACATGAGGGAGAGGTGCATGTTTAATTTTCTGAAGTGCCAGGCTCCCACAAGTCCAAAATGAAGTCCCCATATTTTTTTTTCAGTGTACTTTGGCTTCCTATCAAGATGGAAGATTGTGTATAAATGGGAAAGATCAATTTATTATCACATTTCTTTCAGCAAGAAATCAAATAGTTATTAGATGGTCTGCAACATAGTCCTGGCAGCTGAAAGGAGGCAGTGTAAAATAAAGATGAGTTCTCAATCTCTCTTAGTTTAAAATTACCTTTTAGAAAAAAACCTGCAGATTCAGGAAAAAAGTTTAAACTGACTGTTAGTTTTCTCGTATGAGCTCATACATCAACTGTGACGGAATGGAGCTGGCTTGGTGGAGTGTGTCATTAGAAGAGTGTCTCACATATACTTCACTCCTCCAAAATGCTCAGCTGATTTTCCACCTGCACTGGAAAATCACCACATAGGGAGTGATTACTGAGAAAGAGTGGGAGAAAAGAAGACATAGTGCTGTGCCACTCTTAGGTTTTTGACAGAGTGGTAGGAAATGACAACAGAAGGCGGTTAAGTAGAATAAAAAATTAAGAAATGAGAAGGGGCTGTAAGGAACAGTTTGGATTAAGGACTATCTGAAAGCTGATATCTGTATTGTCATTCCATCCACTTCACACAAAAGGGCTTCACAAAAGCTATGGAGTACAGACACATTTGTTCTACATGTGACTGTCTCTAATGAAGATATTATAGCTCAAAGTATATTCCATCACAATTTCCCCAAAGTCAAGAGACTGCCATAAACTTCCTTACAGGGAACTGTAGCCAAATTCCTTCTACTGTTCACATACACCCTCTTGATATGAGTGTAATTAAATGTAAAAAACAAACAACACAAATGTGGATCATGTCAAGATTGGTGAACTTGACCGGTCATGGTGCTCTCACCACAATCATCAATTACGTTTTGCCTGTACTATGGTCATGCCTAGGACAGCTTTTCTCTGTGTGGAAATGAATTTTCCTCCTTGAAGATTATTCTGGTAAATTGTGCTACAAATGACATAGTCTGGTACAGCTACTGTGGTTCTTCACGGGAAAACCAAAACCATGTTCACAATAGGGAAATCTTGCTGGAAGTATCTGTTACAAGATGTGACTACACATCTGTGCCTGTAGAATGGATAGTATAACAAAGAAGAGAAGGAGGGCACTTCTCAATTTAAATTGACACAGTGAATCCCAGAAAGCCTATTTTAACAAGATTTGATGACTCCAGGACAGAACTCTTACAACTACATTTCTAACTTTCTCTCACTTTCCACGCAGTCATCAATACTTGCAGTATTTATATACCTTTGCTGTGAGTAGGAGCTGATAACTTGGGAACTCCATGTGGGCTTCAGTCTAAGTCAGGCCTGTTGAAAGTCTGCATCTGTGACCTGAAAGCAGTGCTCACATAAGTTGGCCTGTTTGAGCACGTGTTGCCCACAACAAGTTCTGCTTCCACATCAGAAATTCAAGTTTCTGCTGAAGCTTGCATGTATTTTAGATTCAACAGTTACAGCTAGCTGATGAAGCACCACTAAGTGAAAAGGTATAGAAAAGCAAAAAGCTGAGAGCAGTAGGAGGAATTTAGAGGCAGAGTCTCAGAAGGACGTGAGGGGGCTGTCAGCACAATTAAAGTTGAATTTTTGTTTAAGAAAAGCGATAATATTGCAGAAGTGAGGAGTTTACTCTCTTTCTGCTTTGCTTCCCCTCCTTCTTTTATCTGCCCTTTATAAATCCCTTCTTGCAGACTCCAGTGAACAGGAACAGGAACTCCAGGAACAGACTCACTTTTGCTCTAGCCATTTAGCAATAAGGCTAGCAATATGAATTGCCAGTCACATCAGGCTATTGGCGTAATCCTTTGTAAGAAGAAATTGGACCATTTTTGTAGGTCACATCACTTTTTTAAAAATGTAACCCAAGCAACACACTGTTTTATGCTAGCATGAAAACACAGACTAAAGCCATTAAACCAAAATGACAATTTGGTGGATGGAACAGAGTCAGACAGGGGTTGGAGACAAAAGATGATTTCTCCTGTTCTGTCTTTAATTATGAAGCATCAGTATAAAATCCGTTGTAGCAAGTTCAATGAGAAAATCTAGTGGGATTAGCAATTAGCACCACCAGGGTCCTTTTAAACACTGCATCATCCACACAGTGCCTTTGGGGTTCAGAGAGGGAAATCTGAGTTCTTGTTCATTGTTGGAGTCCCAAGTGGGGAAATTAGCAAGTAACACATACTCATACGCAGTACCACCACTTCACAATGAGCCAGCCTAATAGCCCACTCACTGAGATGACATAATATGCCAGCAAGAGTCTGCTCCTGAAAGAGACATTGCTGTGGCTGCTGCTGTTGTTGCTGTCCTGTTAAAATAACATGCAAGGATAAGACAGAGCAAAGTAACCCAACATGCCAAGTAGTAAAGTGGGATAAAAGTTTATACCTTTAACAAAAGTTTTCTGAAGCTTCTTCACTGGTAAAGGCTTTATCCAGATAGACAAATATATCTTCTCCTGTGCAATAACTTATCATGTACAAATGTGATATCCTAAAATTAGAAAACAGAAACTTTGTCTTGGCGAATCCATGGTGGTGGAAACATGAAATTTTTGATAATTGTATAACAAAAGATGCTATATAGGACTGGCAAAGATCTAATATTTTTCTACTTTTCTAAGTGGGATTTATCAGAAGCTGAATCCCACTTAGTCCCTTATTGGGATAGAAGAATTTTTAAAAACAGTGGAGGTATTTCACAACTCTCGGTTTCTTGAGTGTAAAACTACCACGTAGCATTTAGGAGTCCAGGATTGCTGCATTTCAAGGATTGAATACAGGGAGAATCAAGGGGATATTCTAGTGTAGAGACCAGAGAAAGAAACAGATATAGTCTTGATTCCCTCCAATTCTAGGGCTGCCAAGGGTCAGTTTGACAGCTGTGATAACATCTTAATTGACAGGAGATTTTTGTAGTGCTGAACTGTAGAACTTCCTGCATGAAGACTGTTCTCACTGTAAAGGGTCTTGACTTGCCCCTTTTATCCCCTTTATACCCCACCTGCAAAACCAGTTCCTGGACCTTCTGGTTGGTCTTGGTAGGGAGGGGAGACACCGCATGTTTCACATTATCTCGGCCATAAAGCATAGGAAATTGTAGTGTTCTGAATACAGCTGTCATCTGTAGTTACACTTAGCAATCTTTGACATCAGTTTCTAGACATAGATTATCCTAAATGTTGAATCAAACAGATTAGGGATGCTAGAAATTGTTCCAGTGCAAGTGTTAGTTCTTTGAAATGTCATTTTCAGCCATGACATTTGAGTTTGCTTTTGCTCTAGGATCATGACACATGCTATAAAAACTTTTTCTGAAGAAGGAGTTATGGAAAGAGGATGGGAAAGTGACAGCTCTTCTGAGTCTATCTGTCTCCCAGGCATGCATATTAGAGGCATTTTTTCTTTTGTATTTCATAGGTAATGTCATCTTTTTCATAATTATCTAGTTTTGTTTCCCAACTAAAAACACTGTGGTTCTAGCGACCGGGCAGTGGGATATGAGGAATTAATTAGTGTGGAAAGTAGCTCGTGGAGAATAAATGCAGTGACATTGAAATTAAATAAATGGTGCAGGAAGGAGAAAATAAAATGAGAGTTAAAAAAAACAGTAAATCTTGCACAGGAAGGGAGCAGGGCTATTGTGAATGGGTCCAAATACTCCCTTATAACTTCTTTGATGACTGCAGATGGTAACAAGGTAACATTTTACGGTTGCCCTCCTGACCTAGACATAAGCCAAACATTAAGGAGCTATTTGCAGAAATTGTCTTTCTCTTGAGGCTCTCAGCTGTCTCTCTGAATGCTTTGTCCCTGTCTCCTTCCTTCACTTTCTGTTCCTATAGGCAAAGATGATGAGTTTTATACCCTGCGATGCTCCTCTGTAGAATGTCAGCCTCAAAAATTCAGCTTGAAAGTTTCTCTTCCCCCCGTCTGTCTTCTCTTTTCTGTCTCTGGGTGACATCTGGCATATTGGCTGAGATCTCCAGGCAGCTTTGTGGCAGCTCCAGACTCGCCTAGGGCAGCTGGCTAGAGTGATCAAAGGGGACAACTGGGTTGTTTTGTCCTTGTTGAATGTCGGTTTCTTTAAGTCACCTTTGGGTTCTGGGAATTTTCAGAGCAGCTTTTTATTTGTGACTCACTTGCACGCAATCTTAATGTTGGATGAATGAAAGCAGATTTCAAAGAAACCTGCAGTTTTCTTTAGTTCTTGAAATGTGCTCTCCCTCCCCATCCCCCAATAAGCAAATAACTAAATGGGAGAGACTTTCATCTTGGAAACAATGGTGGTTCTTTTTAGTGACATGTTCTGTTCTGTACTGGAGAGTCAATAAATGTTCTCCACGTTTGGAAAGGGGAAATGTAAAACTGCCTTTGTTGACAGCAAAGAGCATTTTCATCAGAAGTGAAGCAAATTTAGTATACTTCTTATGTGGAAGACCTAAGAAAGAAGAATGTGTATAGATTAAATTTTTGTGATGATGGAGAAGTTGCACTGTCTTGCCAGATTGTCTTCATCTTTTATCCTAGCTTACTATCATCTACTCACTTGCTTGTTTCCTTGACATAAATACCAGTGACACCAATCTTTCCAATATACAGGTTCTAAGATAAAATTTTTTAGTCTCTTTGTATTCTTCCCTTAACTCCTTTTCCCCTGTATCAAACTCTTCTTTTTTTTCTGAATAAGAGTTGTTGTTGTTTTGCCTTCACTCACAAGATCTTTTCCTATTCATCCACTCTGTCTCTTTGGACTACCACATCTGCTCTGTCCATGATGCTCAAACAGCTGCTCCTTATGCCTACTGTTTTATCCTGCATCTCCTGCCCCTTGCCTATTCCATCTGAAATGACCTCTGAAGCTAAAGCTCCTTGATCCTTTGCTCTAACCGGATAGGAGGCAGGATGGTGACTGTTGTGAGATAATCCTAGCTCCAAATACCCTGAAGACCAGGCAGCCAGCACTTGTCTTTTGCTGAGAGCCTAAATTCCAGAAAAAGACCTTTTCATGCAGAAAATGACCTTTTCATGCAGAAAATCAAAGTACAGAAGCATTCTGCTGACCATCTCTTCTAATCTTGGGGGTAACTGGCATAAGAAACAGCTTTGTCACCTCTGCCAGTTTTCCAGGAACAAAGCATTTCTGTGACCAGGGAAATTCTTTGGATGGATATGTGTCTCAGACTGTTTCAAGGTGTCTTTGTCTTCAAAGTTATGTACTGTTTCAAGGCAGACACTCACTTTATGACTGTCTTATAAACTCAGAGGATGAACTCTGGATTTTGCCATGGGCTTTAAGTAGACTTGCATAGTACAGTCTACCTCTGCTGAGATGTTCTCAGGTTCTGTAGGAATCTGGCCTTTAATCAGAGCTACAGTTACTTTATTGAACTCCAAAACATGCACAATAAACCTTTTCAGTATTTATGGAGTGCAGTCTTACAACCTACCTTAGGGTTTGTAGCATTTTGAGAACTGGTTAGTAGCAGAAAATCCACCAGCCATGGTGCTCATTTCTATTTAAAATGTATTTGTACTTTAAAGAGATCCTGATCTCACACAGTCGATTGGTTGTAAAGTTTCAGGTTTCTAGCTATTAACTATGTCTTGAACCTATATTTGTTCTCCATGGCAACAGCGTTCTTCATGTAATAACTGGAGTCATTTACCTTCATCTCAGAGGGTGCATGCTGAACTGCACCCTGAATATGTCACCCAGCTACCTCACCTTCCAGCCTGGCAGCCCCCAGCATTCCTCAGGACACTTTAGACATCCAATATACACCAGAAAGTAATCAGTTATGGGTACATGAGCCTCTAAGCTCCACTGAATATCACAACCTGAAATGCAAGACATGCCTGCTAGTTGTGTTTTTGTAATTGCTTAAGAGCCCAGTACAGTGTTACTGTGTGTTCAGAGTGTGCATAATCATTAGATGAGACATGACAAACTGCTCAGTCATTCAGCCAGAGGTATTAAGGGAGCTGACGATAGTGTACTTCAAAGGAAGGATTTTCCTTGAGTATCTAAGGTTATCTCTCTGTTAACAATGAAAACTCTCCCAAGGAGAGACTGGAGCCTTTGCAGGGTCCAAAGGTGAAGGAAAAGAACGTTGGTAAAGGCAGTAAAAATATTAACTGGGAATAGAAGTGGAGATTTAAATCGAATGAAAAGATGTTCCAGTAATCAAGTTTACTGGTAACTTCCCTGGTAGTTGAGCTCATCAATGGAAACTAAAAGATCTGCACTCCTATTGTCCTATTTCAGTCTAGTAAAAAGCCAGGCCTCTTGCTTCTACAGAGAGAAAATAAATAAATAAAATTGTTGTTTAGGAAGCCCTGTTTTTATTCACTTTTACCTACATGCTCTATTTTTAGAGCAAATTATATACCTTTAGTCAATAGAACAGCACCCAAAACCCATGTTTGCAAGTGCAGCTGGAAGGATGTTTTTTGTTCAGAAAGGTGATAAAATCTCAGTGAATCCCAAGGAGCTGGTTGTGCTTCCAAGGACAGGCTGTAGCCTGTTTTCACACATCATGCAACAAAAATAAAAGAAGTCAATAAAGCAGCCAGTTGGGGAAGGAAGAGCAAGGCTTACAAACATGAGATAATGTGATTTATCAAAGAAGACATGTGCAAAACAGAGTCATCTTTAAAAATTAAAAAAACAGATCAAAATAACTGAAAGAGACATTGTCTTTATAAACAGTATACCTCAGATAAAAACAGTAGTGGGTTTTTTTTAGACACATTAGTCAGTTATCTCCTGAGGGGCAAACTTCAAATTTCCTTTCATTTCAGGTACTTCCCACATTTACATTGCCACAGAAATTATGACTATTGGTTTTCCCCTGGCAAAATCTTGTTTATGAATATTTCTAAAGGAACTAAACATTTTTCTTGCCTCGGCAAAAATGCTGATTGTTCCCATTTCAGATTGTTGTTTGCAAATGATTCACAAAGACTAGTTTTTCTGCCTGTTCTAGTTACAATTAGTTGACTTGAAAAAGTGCTTATTCAACAATTTTAAGCTCTTTTTCAGCTTTTAGCAAGTCTACAAACATTGTATCCAAATACCTTGCTTAAATGTGTTCTGTGGGCTTTTCTTATGCTACTTCCACCATACTTCAGGTAGGTAATTCTTATGATTAGGAAATGGTCTTTAATGAACCCACTTTTATCTGCCTAGGCAGTAGGGAAATGGGAGTGGGTTGGAGAGCATTGTAGAATTACCTGAGTGTGTATTGTTCCACGTATCACTTTCAGTAAAACTAAGGGACTCCTACAGTTGTTTGACATCATGTGCAGTTTCAGTTTTGACCTCCAAGATGCTATTCCTTCAAAGTAATTGCCTGGACAGGAAAGTTGCCAGCTGACATGTTTTCAGTCAAATCCCTGTTTAGCTAATTTAATGTTTCCTGGCCCGACTGAAGTGAGGTGTGGCTTTTTGTTGCCTTTTTTTTTTATATATATATCAGGAAAAAAATCACTCTTACAGTTTTGCATAAATTGCTTCATACTTTAATGTTCATGATTCTGTTTGGATTCTGATTTCACATGTGTTTTTTCTGAAAATCAGTTGCTCAGCTGTGCATAGACAGTGCTGACAAAAGAAATTGTATTACTTAAGGGAAATAATTTGTTCTGTGACATTTATGCAGTCTTTTCTCATAAAGCATTATTTCTCACAAGAAGTGTGACATATTTCAACAACCAGTTGATTAAATACATATGAGACAAGAAACAGAGTGTCGATTTTCTTGCTGCAGGTTTTTGACCAAATGGGAAAAAGGAGATTTTTCATCAGCTCTCAGTACTGGTCGGAGTTTGCATCATTTTTGCAAGAGTCAAGCTGCTCAAAGAAAAAATCACAAATACCTGAGCAGAGCTATTTTCATGCTGAAGGTGGCAGTATTGAATACAGACATCATCCAGCTCACTGCAAACTAGCTCTAGGTCAGCAATCTTACCGAAGCTCAAGGTTTTTGATGGAAAAAGCAGTGGTGCATATTAGAGAAAAATGTCCAGATTTGCTTTAAAATGTTGCTAAACTGAGGAGCTGACATGGGCTACAGTCTGGCTGTGCTGAACTGTAACTACTTCAGGAGTATTAATAAGGTCAAAGCAAACAGCATGAGAAACTAAAGCATGAGTTTCTCCAAAATGCCTTGCCTCGCGGAGGCAGAAACTACTTCTCAAGATGTGAAAGGAATTTAATGCGTTATGAATCCTAGATCATACTGATGAATGTTAGAGGAACCAAGTAATGCCAATTGAGACAAAGGGGTTTCTGGTATGGGTATTTGGATTCAACACACTTTTGTCTCTATTGTGGATCCAGTTCAAATATGTGAGATTAGATACAGTTTTGCTTCTGACTACTGTTCTGATAAGGCGTCAGAAGAGAACTTTATGGTAAAGGCAGAAATCAAGTCACCTGTAAAGGAATTTGGCAGAGAAATAAAGAAAAGTCTGAATTTTCCTGGTGGCACATTTTATTGCAGTGCACCAGTGTACATCTGTAACTAAGTCTTGTACACGCGTAAATAGGAAACTTGGTTATTTGACACTTAAATTGTCAGTCTGGCTTCCCAAGATTCTTAATACTGCACAATGAACAGAGACATAAATTAATCCCTCTGTTGTTGTATGTCAAAGGCACTGGAGAGGCACTGGAGTGTTATGATATATTTCATTAGAGCCCAGATAATGCCAGCTACTGACATTCAAAAAACAGAAAGAACACTTTCATCTTGGCAAGAATGGCATTTTGGGAAAGTTATTTTCTTTGCAAAAGAGAAGCAATCAGGTGAACCAATTGACTCTCATGTCACAGACCTCAAAAACAAAAATCAGCTTTGTGAATAGGAACACTTGTTAGGATTAAATAGTTTGTGTTATATTTGAAAACATGATCAAACCAGGGTTAAGAAATAGATGTGACAGTGTAAAGTAGGGATATTTGCCAGACTTGTAGAAAATATGCCTCCATAAATTCAAGTTTTAGTGTGCTTTGGAGAGAACTCCTAAACATCTCTGCAAAAATCTGCATCTAAACCTATAAAATGAATCTCCATCAGTGGCCACATTTGCCTACAACAAATATGGAGTCATAACATGTTACGAAATTTCCAGTCAAAAGGATGCATTGCCATATATATCCTAACAGCAACCATTTTACTAGAGCATGGTTCTCAATACCAGTTACAAGAGATGTAAAAGCAACATATGTCTATAAACACAGAAAATCCAAGATGTGATTTTGGGAAGAATTGACAGACTTGATCACTGAAAGTCTGAATTTGTCTCAGAGAGTTGAGGATATGTACATTACTAAAGCCAAAGGAGAAACCTACTTTCTTTCCACAAAAGTTTGCCTATTCTTCAGAAGATCTACCAAGTCCTTGATGAGACATTGCTGTAAAATTTAACTTTTTTTTTTTTTGTTTGTGGATGAGGATATTTATGTTTAGGAAATACAGAGGTTTTTTGCCCCTCAACTGTACCTTAACACCAGGTACAGTAGGAAAGATTCTTCATCAATAGGAAAATCGCATATAAAGCATGTTTATCAGTCAGTCAATTTTAAATTAAAAATAAAACAATCAAACATCTCCAGCTTTAAGAATTTCTTGCATTAATCAGCAGCAAGTAGAGCAGCAAGTAATGAGCCAGAAGCACTTATGGCAAATGAAGACATTTAGAAGATTTCATTTAAAAAAAAAACTAAGTCTCAAAAAATCACCACTGTTTAACCAGATAACTGTGAGGGATAAGAACTACCATCCTCAATACTGTCTTATCTGTCTCAGAAGCAACAGATGCTTCAGAAGTTATTACCTGCTAAGTGGAAAATTATAGACCAGATGGAGCTAATTAATTTGCAATTAAAAAATTGCCACAAACCAAATAATATAATTAATTTTCTGCAAAATATGGTTATGCAAAGGATTGGTCTGCCACTTTTAAGACATCCAAAACATTCATAACAGTTACATAAGCTGATGGATGCTATGGAGCTGGATAAGCACCTACAAATTCCGATGTGTAGCAAATTTGGATGGGAAATTGCAAATCTGGACAACAAACTTTCAAAAAGCTCTGAAACTTGGTGTTAATATGGCAGCTTTTTGATCTCAGCTGAAACCTCTGCTTGGAAAGAAAAAAAGTAAAAGTTTGTCTTTGCAAAGCTACAAGCCAAGTTACAGAATTGTATTTCCAACTTGGAATGTGCATTTTTACAACTTATGTGTTTTTCCAACTTGGAATGTGGATTTCTACAACTTATGTGAAGCTCTGAACCACGCAGGAGTTTGTGCTTCCCTGTAAGATTCCTGTTGCTCGTTTTGACTCCTCAATGTATCAAAAAAGTTTTCTTGCTGTAGACATGCACAGCAAATACTCAAGTGAATAGAGAAGGGGACTCAACCTCCCAGACTTCATTAATAAACCTAGAGCCATTTTGAGCTTTTTTTCACGTGTGTACAAGTGTGCATATATATATTTATATATATGTATGCATGCATATGTATAAATTAAAGTTTCAGGATCAAACCTTGCTGCATAGCTTTAAAAAAGATATTTTTATCCCCTTGATTTTTGCTCAGTTTGGATATTTCTCATACAGAAATAAATTCAGTCATGTTTGTGAAGCCATGTAAAACCCTGCTAGCTAAACCCTGTGGGATAGAGAGACGAAAGACTTAAGCTATTTCTCCTAAGAACAATGTGCTCGGGACTTTCATCTTACCCTTTATTCAACAGCATCATCACTTCCTTAACATGAAAGAAATAAGAAAACATCCACAGTCAGCTAATGCACTTCACACTTGCAGAGACCTCCTCTCGAAGGCAGACAGAAGTACAGAATTGCTACTGCTTCTCTCATCACTTTTTTGCACAGCTGTGGCAGCTACTTCACCACAGTGCACCCTGCTACTGGGCACTGGTGAGTCACGCTGTCACACCAGGGCTCTCTGGCCACTCCTGGGAGCTGGGGAAATTAAAACCTCTCCAGAGACTGATCACAAGGCACCACACACAATAAGTGCATCTAACAGAATAGGGAAAGAGATGTGAAAGGCTAACATGGAAACTCTTCAACTTAACTAGGCTCTTTTTTTGATGTAAACATTTTTGTAGATATCAATGGGACCTGGCAAAACCTCTGGATATCATGCAAAGTGGGAGATAATCTGAATAGCAAAAAACCAAGCCAAACCAAAAACCTCTAAAGTAGCAGAAATTCCTGAATTAGGGGTCCTATGTTAGCAAAATTTGCAAAATGGCTGTCACACATATTCTTAGAGCTGTAAGAACTATTAGCAAAACATGGAATAATGAAGGTATGGCCATACTGTTATCTGTTGTAATTTCTTGTATAAATTTAAATAACTTCACAGATAATTCAGTTGCTTTTCACTTCTGTGTTATGGATAGTAGTATGATAAGAGCCTTGTAAGTGCATAAACACAAGAAAACCTTTGAAACTGCAGCATGTAACACTTCATGTTCCTGTATTTGCAATTTATGTTGTACTTTCTTTTCATGGCACCACATAGTAGCCAAAAATTCTGTGTTCTACTGCTTCAGGGATGTTACAGACTGACTCTACTGAAGGGAAGGATGTATAGGTCACTGCACTGTACTGCATCCTTTGTAATGTTGTTCTTAAAAAAACAGTGTAGTTAACCTTCACCTTAATCTTCATTTTCTTTAGCATCTTTGAGAATAAGTGGGTGTGAGAGTCTATCTCACTAAATCCAGACCACAGGCTGTGGTCTAAGGACAATCTAAATCTTCTTGGGAAATACCAAAGGGCATTTTGCAAGGGTGGAAAAAGACCTGACCCAGAGATTCATATGCAAAATCATTATTTTGTAGAAGTCTTCCCCCAGAAGAGGTACTTGGGGGACTTTTCAAGCACTTCAGTTCACATAACCTTACTTACAGGGAAATGGCAAGAAATAGCTAAGAGAAGATTTAAAGTATTAAGGATTGCAGGATCTTAGGATCATGGTAAAACTAGGCATAAAGATGTCTCAAATAAAATTTCCCAAATCTGAAACGTTTACACTTTCTGACTGCTTTTGAAAGTGTTGCTATGTCTGAAGTTCTCTCCTTCTGCCTTATCCTTTAATAGAATAATAGAGAGAATATCTGCCTCACAGTGGTATGTTCATACACTCAAATGCAGTTTAAATAGATGGGAATTAGTTACAGGAAAAACCTCTTCAAATTTTTGAGTGCTTTTTATGGCTATTGAGAAGCATTTTTTTTACCTGATGTTTTCAAGAACACTTACAATGTATTAATCATTATTTTAGTCTTATTAGTCATGTACTGTAACTATTAATTTCCTTATTTAAGAAAAAAGAAAAAAAACACAACACCATAAAACTTATTTCCAGGTGTTATCCAGTGAATCCAAGGAATAATCTCAGACAGAAGCTCATGATTAAGTATCAAAATAAACAGAAATATTGTCACTAACTTTAATCATGTATGCTTCTTCTCCAACGTTAAGGTTTTGGGTTTTTTTTTTCCATTTAACCCCCTCAGCATATTCTGAATTAGTGTATTAAAAGTGGAATGAAAGATGATATACTCAGTAACCAAATGTGAGTAGGACATTTCCTCTTACTCTGCTCTCTTGCATTCCTCTAGCTCAACAACAATACACCTCAGAAACTGTGAATGGACCTACGTACCCAGAACAGACTACAGTGATTAGTTTTCCCCCAGGTACCGTTTAGTAGGACATATGTAATGATATATACAGGAACCACCTGTAATAATTCTGAGGATAAACATGGGCCATACTCATGACAGCTAAACTTCATAAATGGGCCTATCAGATTTTAAACTCAGAACCATTGACTCCAAAAAATGAAGGATACACTGAAGTAAACAAAGAAAGAAATTGTTTTGTTTCAGGACTAAAGCTGTTCTAAGTGTAGCTTCGTCAGACATGACAAGAGCTAAAACAGCAACTTGTGACAAAATCAGACCTGTTCTAACACACCCATCTCTGACCTTCAAGAACTCCATTCTGCAAGAAAAAAGGAATATTCTGATCCCAGTCATTTTAGAGGATTTAGATGAGGATTTATCCTCTAACACATCCTCAGCTAACAGATCCATCAAGGATGACCTCTGAGTGAGCCCATCATCAGGGAGCTCAATGGTAAAGCAAACTAAATAGACATCTGTACCCACCCTGGTGTTTCTGGACTCCAGAACAAACACTTAACCTCAGCTTTCTAAAAGCTTATAGGAAATATTTGGACTATGTATATCCTTTTAAAAACATTTAGAGAAGCCTTGCTACAACTAAGCCTTAATCAGTTTTTCAAGATAACCACTGATGAGATTCTGCATCTCAGCTGAAGTTCCCTTATTTCCTCTTTTCATCTTATAAGTGGCCACTTGCCAGCACTCTTTTGCTGTTGGCCAGTCATGTGGTGATGATTAGCTGACACTGATGAGCTATTTCTTCCAGTCCTTTTGCCCAGAACTTCCCAGCTGACACAACTTTAAACAGAACAGAAAGAAATAGGTGAATTATTTCAAGAAGTGGGAAAAGAAAACACATTCCTGAGTTTTTTGTTTATGATCTTCCTTTTGCAACAATTGTATTAATTTAGTTCCATTAAATGCATATATTGGAGGCCATGCCTGCTTACTTATAATTTTGATAAGAAAAAACATCCTGGACAGTCAATGACAAAAATAGAATTGCAGCACAGGATCAGGGAAATACTTGTCAAAAGGAGCCTCTAGAGGTCAGTTAATCAACCGACAACCCACTCAGAGCCAGAGTACTGTCAACATAAGATCAGCTCATCTTTCACAGGATCTCAGGATCTGTGTTCCCACATTAGCAATACATCAAAAATGGAAGAAAGGCAAGGACTAAAGAGATGGAAAATCCTTCAGTCAGTCTTATTCTTTCCCATTTGGTACTGTGTGCATATCCGTTCCTTACAGACCTAACTAAATTTGTAGAGAGAGAGGTGTCATGTGTTAATATTCCTGACAGAAGTGGAAGAATAACTGGGATGTTCATTTTGGTTTTGGTGGCTGCCCATCCTTAAATCCATGATCCTAAATCATAGATACCTACACTGAAATTATCAGTCTGCATTGTTTTTCCTACCACCAGGGGAGTGCACTGTTTTTTTTAAGTTAATACAGATTCAGGCTCATGAATTCCAAATTTTCAGTGTGTGATGAGAAAGAAATCTTACATCTTAAACTGCTAACAAGAACTGATAACTGAAACACAGGAATAGAACTGTGGCTAAGTAATAATGCATTTTTTTCCTGACTGGCACTGATTTCCTTTATGACTCTCCTTGCCATGCCATAATGATGAAATTAATGTCCACCTTCACTCTGTAAAAGGTCAGCGTGTCCAGACAAAGAATACCCTGAGGTGAAGCTGTTCTAAATTTATTATCAGGCTTTCTGAGAAGCTCACCTGTAGGATCCAAGAATGATCCTGAAGTCAAAGGCAAACCTGAGCTAAATATTTTCTCCTCCATATTGCAGACTGTCACAGATTTGCACCTCTGAGTGTTTTGTTCTATTCACAAACTGTTCATCATCTCCACAAGTTAACCCAGTTCAGCTATAACTTTTTATTGCCCCTGTGTAAGGACATGCCATCCCAACTTCTTTGACTCTATGGGTAGACCTGAGCTCCTTAATTTGGTGATCCCTCCAGGCTCTGCAAAGAGACCCAAAGCCTTCACAGACATTTGGATATCATCTGGGCATAATATATTTTTACACAAAGCAGCATTTATTTGTCATTTGGACAGAGAAGAAATGGTCCTGAGCAAAAATGCCTTTTTGTCAGAGTCCTGGCAGTTGCACAGCACAATTACTACAGTACTTCCCTAAATCTGTCAAGGTGCCTATGTCTGCATTCCCCTCCCTCTCTCACTCTCCTGCAGTTTCTTTCAAGAGCTGTCTTTCACATGATTCATCTGATCAGTGGCACAAGGCCAGTAGATGTTCGGTTATTTCTGGAAAGGTGTTTACCTCAGGTTATTGCCTCATTCAGTTTGTGAACGGCCATTTGGCTCTAGGTTTAAATGAAGAACCCAAAGCAGTATTTTAACCCATTCCTCTTCTTAGAAGTCGTCCTCTAGGGCAATTAGCTGTGGCAATTATTGTGTGGCAACTGCTCTACTCTACATTCAAACATCGCAAAGGATTCTTAAAGTCAACAACATTCTCAAATGTCAAGAATTGCTAAACAGACAATGCTTCTATAATTGGTTTGATTATTTTGTGTATATAAACCCAAGAAATTTTCAGATATTACAATTTCTGGAGAAGCTGAGGTTGTTTTTTTAGGGAGCATATATACGGAAAATTATGGATAAAGGTAAATCAAAAATTTATATCTCATCTGGTGATTAACAAGAACTACACATTTGAGTTGGGGACAGCATCACTTGCCCTGGCTTTGGGTAGTTCAAATGGAGATAATGCTTTAAGTGAGCTGCACATGCTGTATAAATTTTCTATGCAAAATTAAATATTTTTTGTAAATAAATACTCTTGTAATGCTTAAACAAGTAGAAACTTTCAGAATTTGACTAATACTCACTATTATGTTTTGCAGTATCCTATAACTTCTTACAGAAGCATAAGAGGAAACCTGGTTAGGGAATGGCACATTGTTAGAGCAGAGACTCTTCAGTCTCTCCAGATATAAAAATGATTGTAATAAGGATAATTCTTTACTTGTGGGGGAGTGCAGAGTGGACTTCGATGGCTTTGCAAAGCTTAAGTGACTTTTTTTGGCATGTCAGCTTGTTGAATTGGGAGAAGGAAGAATAAGAGGCATTGATGTTGTACGAAGTATTCCTATGATTTTTGTAGTAATTTATTATTTATGACCTGCTATGTGCATAAAGGCTTTTTCCTACTCCACCTGGTTTTGCCCTGTAATGGTCATCAGCCTCCAAGTCTACAATTGTTCATGCAATATTAACATTCATGATCTTGCCAAGATGTTTAGAACAAGAAGCCAGAATACACTTGCATGCTTGTACACATCAGGGATGGCATACTTTCAGATCACAGAGGCATTATCCCAAGCATATGAATGCACTATGTAAGCAGAACTTGAGGGATTAGCAAAACTGGAGAACTTGGCTGCAATTGACCGTATGAATAAAAGGTTAAGTAAAGCTTTTCCAGTAATTTTTCTCAGCATAATTACTCAATGCACTGCATTTCACAGGGTGGAATGCTTTGAGCAAGACTGCTTCTGAATTGGAGCTGTAGTTGCAGTTCAAGGTGATTTTTCTTTCAATAGAAGCCAGTATACTTACAGAAGCCACAGAGATGCTATATAAAGTTATGTTTAAAATCTTATCTTGTATTTGGAGGCAGAAATATGAGCCAGATATTTTAGAGAAGGGAGAAACACATCTACTGTTTGCCTGAGAGCAAGCTACATGAGTATTATTGTAATTATAGCAGATATTATTTTTCTCATGTTTTACATCCAATGGAATCATTGGATGAACAGCCTCACTTCAAGCAATATCTGCTAACTGATGAGAAATGTCAGCACATATAACGTAGGGAGCTGTGAACCATGTAAAAAAGAGGTATTCCCATTAAAGTACAATGAGGTTGGATCTAATCCTGCAAGTGTCTGGTGAGGCTACAGCCGTAACACTGAGCGTTTCAAATTCATAGAAGTCAAAAAATACAAGAGGCTTGGCATGAGAAAGGGTGTTTTGTTTTCACTTTAAAAGTCATTGAAAGTTCTAATTATACTTTTCACTTTTATAAAGTTATAAATCAGATGATCTCAAAAGGCATTACAATCCCTGATGAACTTAATCTCATAATGCCCAAGAAATAGAAAGCTTCTTTAAATTATATTTTCCAGGGCTTACGGGAAACTGTTAGCTCAGCCAAGCATAAAACCAGATCTCCTTACCCTTTTATCTGTGCTTCAGTCATCGAAAAAACTGTCTAACTAATGGCTCTCACATTCTCGTTTTATTTTCTTAATTTTCTCTTCAATGAGATAACTGGTCTTCTTAACAGGCATCAAAAAACTGTGACCAAACAAAGCCAGCAATTAATTTGCTGCAAAACCAGACTAGTTCTCAGCTAGATCTCATTTTTTCAAGTATCTTTATAAAAGGTTTATGCTCTAATTAAAATAAATAACAATAAATTACAGGAAAATATTGACTTCTTTTATTTGTTTAAGAAGCCAAACATAATGAATTTCATATTTATTCAGTGAAAACTCACATTCAAGTAAATCTTGGGTGACTTCACTGAATTTGATTGCTGGGGATCCTATATAAATTCTTAACTATATTTCTCTTTATTTTTCTTTTTTCCCCTTTTCTTCCTGCCTTCCTCCCCCCCCCCCCCCCCCATCAGTCCCTTAAGGAGAATGTTCTTTCTTACCCTTCCTTTCTGTTTCACAGAGAGAAACAGAAGAGATATTACATCTTTTTTATGGTAAGAATAGATCTTCTTTAATACATCTGGAATTTCTCTTTTGTGTCTCAAATCAGCAGAATTTGAGAGCAATAATGAGAAATAACAAGCTGAAGTTTAAAGAGAAATGCTTCAGACATAGAAACACGTGTCCCACTGTCAAAAGCTTTCAGTTCCCTGAGCAACAGAACAGAAGGTGAGCCCTGCTAAGTTCTGAGTTGCAGTATAGATCCTTTATGGAAAATGGGAGAGACCCAAGTAAAGAAAATATATAGACAGATCAGGCAGATTTAAAGGAAGAGGGAAGCTGACTGTGCCTAAATATAAATGTTGAGAAATAAAATCAGAAGAAAATAAATCTCTGAAGGAGGAACAAACAATATTTTTTCTTTCAAGTAAATTAATAAAATAATAGGAATAAGTTAACGAGTCTTTTTTTCCACTTACAGGTGAGATATGAACACTGTTGACAATTGAGATACAGTCAAGCTGTTATCTAAATTACCTGAGTAATTGTTATTACTTTATTGATGGGCTGTGGTGTAGGTGGCAGATGTGATTTCATGATGTATTGAGTTATTTTCATGACATCTTTCATTCTCAAGGGATGATAAAATTTGAAAATGCATTTAACCAACACATTTTTAAATCTCTTTGAACCTCAGTCGTTTGGGAGCAATGATTGCAATTTAGTTTAGCTGTCTGCATTCTGTAACTTGTGCAAAAATTCCAGGAAGGACAAAAGAGGTTTAAAAGGGACACCTATTGTAACTGCCAGTCCTAATGTCAAGAAAGTAAAAATTTTTCCAGTGTGTTTGTCTCATGACTTTCTGTAAGTCATCCATATCACATTGAATAGGAATTAAATGCTGTAGTTACAAAATCTGTGGTGTTTATCTGAAAACTAAAGGCAAAATTAAAGGCTGGTGTTGTTTTGGTAAGCTAGAAAGGGTAGCACATACTATGTGGAAAAGAATGTGCACCCTCAAGGAGAGCAAATCTTTTTGCTGTGAAATCTGGGCCATTACTATTGCTGCGTGTTACAAAGATGTTTAATTTCTGACAGATGCTAACTGATAGGTTGCATCTTTTGGTGTCCGTATCTTCGTAACACCAGAAACAGTCTGCTGCCTGAAAAATTTTCAATGCAAAAGAACAAAAATGAATATATAATTTGGATAAAGGTAAAGATAAACACTGAGTATCAATAGGGATCAACACAGGAATATTAGCTTGAACTACTAGGTTGAACATAAAAGGAAGAAAAATTAGGGTGTATTTCATCAAAAAATACAGTATAATAGTGAAATTTTGTTAGACTGTGGAATAGTCCCATGTGGCAGTGATGGACCTATATCAGACATTGACAAGTAGCCAGGATAAAGTAGCAGAAGCAAAACTATAGGAAGCAATTCTTTATTTATAAGGTGATGTAACCTATTTGTTGATTTCTCATTTCTACAAGTGCTTTCAAGATTTCCTGGAGCTTGAGCTTACAAAAAGTCTTGTCCTGTCCACTGTGTACTGCACAGGTAGCATCCTGGTTGACTTCAATAATTCATATTAATTCCATCTCTAGCAGCTCCTTTGCTTCCTATTGTTCCTGAATTGTTGGCTCATTGTTTTCAACTGCTGCCCATTTGCTATTGCAAGTGTTCTCCTACCCTTGTGACCTTGGCAGGTAGTGAACACTTTTGAGGAGCCAATCAGACTTTTACAGATTTCCACTGAAGAGGCACTGGAGTAGCACCTTATCAGAGAATGCTAGGTGGACAAGCCTTACTATTTTATTATGCTTTTTCTATACTTGTTTTGATACACAGAGATCTTTGTTCATACAGCTGATACAAATACATACGAGGAAAGGTGATTTATGTTTAATTAAAATGCTTTCTACAGCTTGACTGAGCGTAAAAGTCTTTCAAAAATACAGCCCCCAAATAAGGACTCTAGGGAAACATTTACAAAATGAGATAAAAACAAAAAAAGCACAACACGATTACTTAGTAACCCAAGTTACAATTTAATAATTCATGCCATCCCTCTGTGCCATTAATTGAGATGAGGAAGCAGAGATGATGACAAAGTGTTTTGCAAAAGCCTTCAAAATGTACACTTTGAGCTTTGCTGATATTTCAGCTTTCTGTGTGGGCCAACAGAATCAATGCTTTGAGGATGAGTGCATCCTTATCCTAGAAATTATCTTTTTATTTATTAACCATTCAAGCTAACTCCCAACTCTAACTTCTGTAATTCATTAGAGCTGTAATTTTCCCCATGATTTGTCCCAGTATATACTTAAGAGTTTCACTCTTTCCCCCTTGGTTCACACTCAGTTGAAGAACATGACCTTTTTTTTCCTTACACCTTTATCTATATTTGTATGCTCCTATAAACCAATACAGAGTGTGAAACCACCTGTCATCTGAGTCTAGTCATCACCAAAATGCAAAATATATACACTGCTTTATCCACATTTTCCCATAATAAAAACTAAAAGATCTACTCTCTCTATTTCACAGGTACAGAAGAAATTTGTCAGGTAACAAATCTCTCTAAACCCAGTCCCAGTTTCCCCATTTTGACTGCTGAACAACACTACTTGTCTTTTAGTATTAAATACACAATGTCATGCTGTTCCCAACTGGCATTACAGATATGTCATCATTTGTTTTGAACAAGGGAAGCATGGTAGCTGGTTAAAGGTCTGAGATTACTAGTCTACTATGTATAATATTCCTGTACTGGAAATAGAGCTGATTGATATGTCCTGGCTGATGCTTTGTTTTCATTATACAGTGGGTTAATCATGTGATGTCAAGCATGATGGAGGAGAAGAGGAAGAGTAGATTCATTTTTGCTCCTCATGGTATATTTTGACACTTCAAACAGAAAAGATAACCAGAAACCATATTTTTATGTCATTTGAAACAACTATGAATTCAGTAGGCATTTACAGGACAGGAAAACAGTGAATGCTTGTCATATTTGTGTGTGGAATAAGGCTTCACACAGAGGAACAATGTAAGGGGAAGACAACTATTCGTTGAATATCCAACTCCTTTTTGCCCATTAAGTAAATCTGAAAAGAAATGGGAAGTCTTGTTATGATACTATTTTAAACTGCATTCATATAAAACTACAGAGGGCTTATGGTAAAGGGATTATACACTGAAACTGTAAGAACAAATACATTTATTTTAAAAAACGTTTTTTACACCATTTCACTGTAGTTACCTATACTTATTGTATGAGTGGTAAGAGCACAATCAACTCCCATCTTGAGACTGTAAGAGGTCGCACTCTTGAGATTGCAAGAGGTTGCACCAAACCTAGTAACTCTCCACAATATGCCTCACTGTGTCCTAGTTTTCTGATTCATCTAAATAAAACAGTTATTCTCAATGAAGTTTAGGGTGAATCAATGTCCGTTAAGAAGAATTTTCCATCAGCCTTAACATCGCAGTGTGTTATTGCTGTTCTTTGTCACTGTTTTCTTTCAGCCTCCTAATAGTTGGCTGTGCTCTGTGGACAGTTGTAATACAAGCGTTAGGATAAATATGAATGGAGAATGGAAAAAAAAAATCTGGGTGTGGAAGGCTCTGAAGAAAATGGTGGCAGGGAGGAGCTAATGAGAATAGCAGGTGTTGATGATACCAACATTAGCAGGTCAAGATCCTGGCAGAGGGGAGAGAAAAGAGAAGGAGTAAACACTGATGACTCACAGCAGTGGACAGGATGGAGAGACTAATCACTCCCTAATTAGGGAGTAATCAACCTAAAAAAAGCAGGAGAGATTGTAAAGTCTTACTAGCTGACATCCCTTGTTTTCTTTCTATCACAAAAAATGCTGTACAGATTACTTGGATACAATCTTCTTGGTTTCATGATTGATGGACAGGCTATTTGGATGCACATGTGTAGTGCTGGAAGCATGTGGGTATAAATGTGTGAATGGTAGTTAGTGAAATCAGTTTTGTTTCAAAATGAAATTATCCTCTCCCTCTACAATATAGCTTATTGAGCTTTGCTACCCTGTTGCTACAACGCTGCATTGCAGTTTCCTACAAGTCAATAGCTGTCAAAATACAGTAACATAGCTAGGCAGTGCATGTCATTAAGATGGAGGGCTGGGCAAAGAAATCTATCCCATAGAATTAAAGAAAATACCAGTAGCAAAGGTGTGAGTTCATCACTTATGCTGCAACAGCATCACTAAACTGTTTTCTTTCTCCCCATGTTGAGCTTGCTTCTACCTTCCATTTTCTAATGAGCAGGTACTGTGTCACATACAGTCAAGTTATGTTTTGTGGCTGAATGGCAAACATGCTTTTTCTCCTAGAACTAGTGAGGAATATGTTAAGAGTCTTAAACATCATTATGTTATTATAAAAGCTTTTCATTCCCATTAAGGTCTGCTCCTCATTTTTAAAATGCATTTGCAATAATTGATTTGTATCTTGTTCATTTGAAATAATTCATCTGAGATTGAAAATAATAATAAAAAATAGTCGCATAAATGACACATTCTTTAACAGGTTTACTACTACAAGGCATTGGTCTAAATGGGCTTCAATGTATTACCGATTTTCTATCATTGCATTTTCTAAAAATAGAATGATGATTTATTTTATTTTTCTCATCATCTTATTTGTGTTATAGCTCTCTGAAATCAAAAGTGCCTCACACTATGGATCTCTGTTTTCTTATATTGCTGTGGTAGCATAAAGCTTTCCTTTGCAGCTCAGACTTCTAACTTATTATCTCTTACTGAGCTGTATAGAATTGTTACATGGGTTGGCAGAGCCAAGTAGCAGATCCAAATCAGCTAGATGAAGGTTGACAGAAACAAAGATGGAACAAGGAAAAATAGGGGGCAGGAGAGGACAAATATAAGGACTGAAGAAACATAACATCACTATGTAGCAGTGATAGCTGAGGATTCAGAGTCCTGCAATTTCTTATTCTACCATTGATTTGCTATGTGAATGTCTTAAACTCCAATGGGGTGTTGGTGGAAAAGGATTTTCATTTTACACATCTCCCTTATAACTCAGACTGGGGGCGGGGAGGGATGACCAAAATCCATGTCCCAGATGATAGACATATTAGCCAGTTAGATATAGCTTTGCCTGCCTGTTAACCTAGTATGAAGAAACAGATGAGTTAAACCTGGTATCCAAGAAGGTTGTAAACATGAATTCCTAAAATGCTGTTGACTATATTGGTCCTACCCTAGTAATTAAACAAGGTTCATCGCTGGGTCATCTGTATTTAATAGACAGTTTTTAATATTAAAATTGTAGAAAACATTTACATCTAATGACACTTATTAAAGTTTTCGCAGATATCATAAGCCAAGCTGCACATAATTTTTTCTTATTTTTTTCATTTCATGCATGTAAGTCTTCTCTAACTTTTCATCATCTTCTTGGCTTTTCAGATTTATCTCAAAATGAGATCTTATTGTCATTCAAACCCATTCAATAAGCTGGGAAAAACCTCAACTGAGATTTATAATTGTCATCATCAACCTTCTAAATAAACATCTGACAGGAAAAATGTTAGCCAGAAGACTGGAAAGTGAGGAATGAAAAAGTTCCTGTTCAGACAGCGGAGGAACACATTAATCAGTCCCTTTGTGTACTTTTCCTCAGGTCTCGTGCATACCACCATCTAGTGGCTCTGAATATGATACAGAAAATGACACCTAACTTTAATATAATATGTTTTGATATTTGAAACTGAAAATCCTCAAATAAACTTTTACAGGAACCATTATCGGTAATGTAACATTTCCTGCAGTGTTACAGTCCATCAGAATATCAGAATTACGTGTGAGATTGCAGACTGTCTTGGCCTTGACTAATACAGAAGTGCCCTGCCAGAATACAAGGCAATGGAGGCAGGAGATAAATATTCCCTAATGCTGTTCTTCTCTCTTCTTGGCACAGAGAGCCACTGAAACAGAATATATAACACCAATCTACAGAGGGAGAGAACTTCTGCCTTTAATAAATGGGGTTGCAAACACATCTGAAATTAGCACTAATATTGTGTGAGTTGTGTAGACAATTAGAAAAAATGACTTTGTGTCTACGTCAGAAGAATTCTTTTTCAGAACTGTTTCTGTGGTATTTAATGGTAGAACTTTCTGCTGTAGTATAAGGCAGTAGGTAAAAGCAGTGTTGTAATGTGGGGTCTGCAATTATGGACTTCAAGACCCGAGGTAAATGGCAACTCTTTGGAATCAAGTTAACCAAAACTGCATACCTGAGCATAATTTAAAGTGTATGAGCTGTGTAGATCCTGAAATTCTTTCATGATCAGCAAGGTTTTACATAACAGCAATAGATGTTTCCCTATGTAAAGGTTGTTCATCAAAGTCTGATCTTGAATTCAACAATGCAAAAGTAATCTCATTAGACCAGATGCTGAACTGTACATATGGAAGTCATGGGATAGAAGATGGGGACAAGACAAAACTCAAAGACTAGATGCTGCATTTTTGTTCTGTCAGTCAAATGGTAAATTATAATTTCTTCTTGTCAGTTCAGACTACATTGGACACTACAAATGCCTCATTCAAGAGAGCTGGCTAGAAGAGTGACTGGAGGCATTGTTCCACTGTTCAGTTAAGCTTTTCGTGTAGTCCAGAGACAGGAGTTAGCTTGGCAGGTGAAATTCCCATACATATTGATAAATAACCTTACATCATGAAAGTGGGCAGAACTCTGAACAATAACTAGGGAGCAGAAAATAAAGTAAAAGGAAGAGATGAGGAAGATATAAAAAAATAAAATGAAGGTCAGATGGCCTCTGTCCTGTCTAAGTGCATATCTGTCAACCAGTTAAAGATTACTAAGTTGTTCATAACACTTCCAACAAGCTCAGTCCCTCTTCCATAATTCATTGAAGTCACACAATCTTATTCGGAGACATATTTATTAATGACTTTGCTCAAACAAATGAACAAAACATTACAATAAAAACCATGACCTACACACTCTTAGCAGTGTGTATATATTTTATTTTGTGGATGTTATCAACAACTCCTACCTACAACTATTTGTCTGTGGGAATCATAGGCTGCGGCTGGACATACCAGCCTTTATTTCCATTAGTGGCAAATACTCTCTGTGGTGATAATGGAATAATAAAAAAAAAAGAGAAGTCAGATGCTCTTCTATGCTTTATCAGTTAGCTTTTCAGAAAGCAATTTTGGAGAGAATTTTCCTATCAGGATCACATATAGATTTGTGAAACAAGAGTATTTTCCAGCAAAACCCCTGTTCTGCATTACATTTATCTCATTTTTTGCAGTTTCCCCAGCAGAAATCTTCAAAGATGGTTTGACCAGTGCCAGATATCCTGCTGGTTACTCATAAAAAACACAGTTTAGGAGAAGTGTTATTATAGCATTTTAGCCAATATTCTCTCTCTCTCTCTGTCAAGTTATTTTTGGTCCTTTTCAACACACTCAGAAGAGTTTAATATGTGATGGAGGTTGTGACAATGCGTTTAATACCTACAACTGTTCATATTACTAGTGGCCAAAATCAGCAATTCAAACTTGTTTGAACTCTTGGAAGTTTCTTACTGTAAGGTTATTGCACAAAAGGAAAACATAAACTTTGGATACGTAAGAAAGAGTAATTACTAGAAGAAAATAAATTATTTTACTACTGTGCTTATCACTCATGAAAGTAATATTAAACATACTTTTTTAAAAGAGAGGCAGTTGGAAGGAGTGAAGAAAATATAGAACTTGAAGAATGAAAGGAATAGTGAGAGAGTAAAAGAGCTCATTTGTTTATATTATTAGGGAAAAAACTGAGAGGTGATCAATAATTGCAGAGCATCTTCACTGACAGGAAAATACTAGATCTTGAAGAAGGTCTACGGTATAGTCCAGACACGTGTAACAAGAAATTATGTCTATAATTTTAAGAATTAAAATTGGAGATATGGCCTGCATCTTTAGCTGTGAGGGCAATGAACCATTGCAAAACATTACTTAGGAAAATTGTCCATTCTTCACCTCTTCAATAAAGACCCAAATTATTGGGCTGCAATCAGGAGTGACTGGATGGAATTCAGTGGTCTGTTAGACAGGAGGTCTGATTCAAATGATAAAATCGTGTTTTATTGACCTTAAAAATCAATAAAAGGTTTGTAATTTTAAGCCCTAAGAATCATAAAGAAAACTAATCATGCAAATCTGATTTGTCTGTATTATAGTGAATCTTCATACTGAGAAAAAGCATCAGAATAATGTAGTGCAAAAGGAACATTCCCTTTTGCTGCTTCTTCTACCTGTCTCCATATGGTCACAACTCCGGGGCTTGTCATCTTATCCATTTCTTCATGACATATAAGAGTTCTGGATTTGACCTGGAAATAGTTACTTACAGTCAAACCTAATGCACTGGAATTAAGTGCAGTGTTTCCAGTCACTAGATCCACAATTCGTGGGCATTTGTTATTAGCTCACAGCAATACTCTGGCAAGATGGGGTGGAGGGGCAAGGGGGTGTAAAGTGCTGAGTACTTACTTAACTTCATGTGTGCAACCGTAGTATTTGCTTCTGATACTGCTTCAATCTGCATCATCCCACAAAGCACATCCCATGCCAGCAGCAAAGCAATTGCTGTCCTCTATTAACCCATCGGTAGAGTACTGATCCATTAGATAACTCTATTTACAATATAAAAGCACACTGTATTATAAGTGGATAGAAACTATCTCCTCCCCCTCCTTTTTATATGACTGCTTCAGCAACAGTATAAGAAGTTACACATAATAACAGAAATTTGGGGTGGGGGGTGCTGCATATGGCTGCAAATGTATGATTGCTTCTGTTTAAGCCCTGAAGAAATCTATCTGTGATGCTCATAAATAGTTATAGGGGGAGAAAAAGGCATTCCTAATTTCATTCCTCAGGAGACGGGGAGAGAGATGACTTATAAAGATAATCAAATAGAGAAGGATCAGCCAATATTAGCATCCTGAATAATAACACAGAGATTGACCAAAGAGATTTAAACACTTCAACACACCCTGGAAAAGAAAATCCATTTTTCTGATAACAGTTATTGAAGTTGAGCTATTGCAAAACATAGTTTACAGAATGAATGAGTGACTACAGCACAGGAATGCAAAATAACTTAGTATGCAATCTGGAATGGTCAGATGCCCTTTTGGGGCAGATCTTGTTACCCAGCAGTTCAGTGGGTATCTGTAATACTAGTCTTAATCATGAAAGTCAAGATCTGTTTCCAACCTATTTGCCCTGATAGCAAATCAGTTATTCTTCAGTGACTTCTTTTGTAAACTGTTTTGCTCTATTCAAGGTGTGAAAAATGATTGGTAGGATCACATTATTCACATTCTGCTGTGCAGGTGCTTCATACAGATCTATATCTAGTGTCTTTTATTCACATGAAGTAAATTTTTATTGTTTAGACTTAGTATACCACACCAAAATCAAATGGACTAGGTCAATTCAGGGCACTTTTTACATATTACATTATTTTTTTTTTTTTTTGGTCTCTGATAATTGCACTAACTCTGCAGCACAGATAAATGTGTCAAACATTGATCATCCTTAAAAAAACTCCACAGAAATGTTAGACATGAAATAATTTGAACATCCCATTGACAGTTGCACTCATTTCTTAAGCATTCATGCACTTTAAAAGCAAGGTATATGGCTAGTTTTGAATTTGAACAGTACCTTCTTTGCTTTTGGGCCCAGCTACATGCCACAAAGTGAGTCAACCAACAAATTTAAACAAAGAAGATTTTGCACTGGCTGCAAAAAATTATTCAAGCAAATATGGTGGCCGTAAAAATGCTTTATCTTTAGTCAGGGCAATAGAACCATAATTACTGAGCAGCCACCAAAGACTAAATGCACTTTGAGTCTAACAGCTGATTTCTAGTTGCCAAGACTGTAAGAATCTTGCCAATTTATATTTGATTTTAACTTATAATGAATATCACAAAATATCCCTAAAAATCCTAGCTTTTGGTAAGCTAAAACTCACCTCATCAATACCCTATTGGATATAATGCACTAGAATGATATGAAACATCCAGATACAGACCGGGTTTTTAATTGCACAAAAATCCTGGCTAATCACAAATGATTCATAGAATCATAGAATGATAGAACACCAGGTTGGAAGGGACCTCAAGGACCATCTGGTCCAACCTTTCTAGGCAAGAGCACAGTCTAGACAAGATGTCCCAGCACACTGTCCAGCTGAGTCTTAAAAGTGTCCAGTCTAGCAGAGTCAACCACTTCCCTGGGGAGATTATTCCAATGATTGACTGTTCTCATTGTGAAAAATTTACCTCTCGTGTCCAGTCGGAATCTCCCTGGGAGTAACTTGTACCTGTTACCCCTTGTCCTCACCATGTGACTCCTTGTAAAAAGGGAGTCTCTATCTTCTTTGTAGCTCCCCTTTAAGTACTGGTACATGGTGATGAGATCACCTCTAAGCCTCCTTTTCTCAAGGCTGAACAAGCCCAGTTCTCTCAGCTTATCCTCATATGGCAGGCTTCCCAGACCTTTGATCATCTTGGTGGCCCTTCTCTGGACCCCCTCCAGCCTGTCCACATCTTTTTTGTATAGTGGGGACCAGAACTGTACACAGTATTCCAGGTGTGGCCTGCCAAGTGCTCAGTAGAGTGGGATAATGACTTCTTTATCTCTGCTGGTGATGCCCTTTTTGATGCAACCCAGCATCCTATTGGCCTTCTTGGCCGCAGCAGCACACTGTTCACTCATATTGAGCTTCCTGTTCACCGGCACCCCCCAGGTCCCTTTCCACAGAGCTGCTCTCTAACCAGGTGGATCCCAGTCTGAGCTGCACTCCTGCATTAGGTTTTCCCAGGTGCAAGACCTTACACTTGTCTTTCTTGTTAAACTTCATAAGGTTTCTGTTAGCCCACTCTTCCAGCTTATCCAGATCTTCCTGCAGGGTGGCTCTTCCTTCCAGAGTGTCTACTTCCCCACTCAGTTTGGTGTCGTCTGCGAACTTCATCAGGCTACACTTGATCCTGTTACCCAGATCACTTATGAAGATATTGAATAGCGTTGGGCCCAATATCGATCCGTGGGGGACCCCACTTGTGACGGGTTGCCAGTTTGAAAAAGAGCTATTTAAAACCACCCTTTGCATGCGGCCTGTCAGCCAATTCTTCACCCACTGCACAGACCACTTGTCTAGGCCATAACGCATCAATTTCTCCAGCAGGCGGCCGTGGGGAACCGTATCAAAAGCCTTGGAGAAGTCCAGGTAGACAACGTCCACCGCTCGCCCCATGTCAACCGAGCAGGTCACTTTATCATAGAAGGCCACCAGATTTGTCAGGCATGATGTGCCATTAGGGAAGCCATGTTGGCTTTTCCCAATCACGTGCTTCATTTGACTTGTGATGGCCCCCAGGAGGATTCGTTCCATAACTTTCCCGGGGACTGAAGTAAGACTGATGGGCCTGTAGTTACCCAGATCCTCCCTTGAGCCCTTCTTGTAGATAGGGGTAACGCTCGCCTTCCTCCAGTCCTCTGGGACATCCCCCGATCTCCACGACTTCTCAAAGCTTATGGAGAGTGGGCCTGCAATGACATCAGCCAGCTCTCGCAACAACCTCGGGTGGATGGCATCAGGGCTCATCGATTTGTAGGGATCCAGCTTCTGTAATAATTCACATACTAACTCCTCCTTCACTGATGGTGGGTCTAGGTTTAGATCATCCTGGATTTTCATTCCCAATGCCTGGGACCCAACAGTGTTGGTAAAGACAGAGGTGAAGAAAGTGTTGAGAACCTCTGCCTTTTCAGCATTGTTGGTGACTGATTCACCTCTGCTGTTTAACAGCGGGCCTATGTTTTCCTTCTGTTTCTGCTTGCAACCGACATACCTGAAGAACCCTTTCTTGTGATTTTTGACATCCCTGGCCAGTTCCAATTCAAGGTGAGCTTTTGCTTTTCTAACTGCATCTCTGCACATTCTGGCAATGCCCTCGTAGTTCTCAGTGGATAATCTTCCACTTCTCCATCTCTGGTATGCATCTCTCTTGGTTTTAAGCAGACCCAGGAGCTCGTGGTTGAGCCAAGGGGGCCTCTTGCTCCACTTACTTCCCTTTCTTTTATAGGGGATAAACTGGTTTTGTGCTTCTATGAGAAAGAAGAAGAACTGAGGAGGAAGAGTGCTGAAGAACTCCCAGCAGTCACTAGCTCCTTTATCCTCCATTGAAGCTTCCCATGGAATCCCTCCCAGCTGAGCTCTGAGTGAGCTGAAGTTTGCTCTTCTAAATTGGTATGTTCGGATTAAATGTTTTTACCGCATCTATCAGCAGGTTTAGTCAATACCCACAAAAAATGCCATCACAAAGCCCGTCATTTAGGGGACACTTTTGCATAAGTTATTGATGTTTAATGTGGGGAAAAGGAGTAATCTCATGTTTCTTCAGTTTCTATAACAAGGACAATTTTGGCCATTCATAAATGCCTTAGGACTGAAGAGCAGTGTGGAGGTCCATCACCCCACTGTTTCTTTGTCTTGCGCCAGACGCAATGACATGGGGCAAGTTTTACTGTGTTTTTCTGCTGCCTACCTCTCTTTTGTCCAACTCATTATCTTTGGTCTTGGCTCTAATTTTGCAATGTCATTTTCAGTTAGTGGCAGTTAAGATTTTTTCAGCTTTCTAGAGCTTTATTGCCATATTAATGTAGCCTTACGATGTCTTAGTACATTTTGGAATTTTCCACAAGTATTTAAAGAGACCTCACGTTAGTTTTATATAAAATGTAATAATTCCTACAGAGTATGCATCTGTGTATATAAACCTATGTGTATAAAAATAGCTGATTGACTGATTAACAGAACTTTTGGAACAATATGATTTTGTTAGTTTTAGCATGATCTTTTGTTGTTCTGGTTGTTGTCTGTCTGGTTACACATACAAGAACAGGGATAACCCTACCTTGTCAGGAGTTTAATTATTTTCTCATCCAAACTTGGTTTTGAAGCTTACTGGAGCAAAGTACTGTGGGCAGCGCAGCTGTCACCATTGTCACTGTAGCTCTGAATACAGTAGTCCTGATTCCCATTGTAATGCAATTAATCTTCTGCTTTGCACTAATGGATGAACAAGCATATTTACTGCAGCATAAAATCCTAATTATTTCCTGAACAGATGCATAAAGGGAATTTAAATTAATGGCAAGTGACAAATGTGATAAATGTAGATAACATCTTTAAATACTAACATTCTGAATTGCAGACATTTTTTCAATACTCACAGTTTCTAAACCTCCACAGGATGTGTTTTTTCCCTGTAATGAAGCTGTCTCACAGACACATGTTTCAGGCACCCAGTAACTCCCTCTGAAGACACCCCTACCCAACCCTGGGTTCTGTTGCATTCACCAAGGTTGCAGTCCTTGTTTCTCCAATAAAGTGTTCGGAGTCTTCCTTTCATTCCAAGTCCATTGCTTTATAGTCATGCAGTATTTCCTGTCAAAAACTCATAAGTGAGGTCTTTGTCCTCCTCTCATTAAACTGGCTTAAAAATTTGTGTGTTACATAGAAATAAAACAGATTTGGGTTTGTTTACAAAATTCTTTACAAAGTAAGATTCCTAGAAGACCATATGCAGTGGTCATACTAGCAATATGAACTTTAACAATGTAGTACTTAATATTTGCCATGTCTCCAGAGAAGACTAATCTAAAATTTAATCTTCAAGGCTTCCAAGGACCATCACTACGTGATGTACAATTCTGTCTCATTCACAGAGCACAGACATATTCTAGGATCTGGACACAAAGAAAATGTCTTCTGCTTCTCCAGATCCATCAAGGTGTGACTTGACTTGACAAAGCACCTCTTTGTATGTTATGTAGGTTCTGAATTCTTTTCAGGGCAAACAAATGTATTTATTCACTACTTTATTTTAGCAAAACAGCTAAAAGCCTGTTAATGAATGCATCATGCAAGCTATATCCCTTGACAAAACAAGGGTAGTGTCTGGTCTGTGCAGCTGTACTAATGTTCTCATAAAAATCATAATTTTTTGTGGGACTAACAGCTTTCAAATTTTTCATATTGTCCCTGGTCCAATTTTTCTTTGCAGTTATTCCCATCTTCTTTCATTCAGTCTAAGGTAGCCTTTGAGATATCCATGACCCCAGAGCTTCACATAGCTTTCCTTTTTCCCCAGTATCCACTAATTTTTTCCTCACTCTCTTAGCTCCCCTTGTCCTCTTGGTACTGCATTTCCATGTCATCTTTGTTGCTTCCCAATTCTTCTGTCTTCTGTGTCTGGCCACATTACTGCTCCATCTTGCCCACTGCTGTTATCAGCTCCTGACAACTCCTTTCTCAAGTGTACATTAGATTTAGATATCAGTGTAATGATACAGCAGGGACTCCAAAAGTGCTTCAAATTGGATTTGAATGAATATATTAAAATGAGCTCTCTCTTTCTCTCCATACCAAGGGGGATATTAGGAGAAACTAGGACAACTAAACGTTTACCACTGCTTGGAAATAAACAGTACAGGCAGCAGAACAAAAGTGCAGATGAATACAAAGGGAACTCAGTGTAGTGTACCCTTAGAATGAATAATATAAAAACCTAGGTTTAAATCAGAATATATTTAATTGTCATAGAACTTTGCTAGAGGCATTCAGATTTCTACCTGTTAGCAGTTAACTTCTGCCCTTAAGTATGAAGGTTTATATACTAGTAAATTTTTATCATGTCTAAGTTCTCATTATCCGTGTAAATGTATAATTCCTTATTAATTTCATTTAAGCTCTTAAACTCAATTATATCCTGTGGCAGCAAGTTCCACAGGTTAATTATGCATCATGTTTAAAAAATTTCTCCTTTCATCAGCTTTATATCTATCTCTTAAAAATCCTTTATGACCCTATTGCAATTTATGTAATTTCCTAGACATTGCCTTTCTTGTACTCCAGCTTTGTTTTTTTATTTTTAATTTTCTCAAGAGCAGAAGAGTTTGACAGCTTATCTTTTTTATTATTTTAAACAAAGCAGCTCTAAAATATTTAAAATATGTTAGACCAATGTCAAAATTTTTTCTTTGACCTCAGGGTCACCTGACAGAACACCTTCCAACATTTTATTTGAGAAATAGAACTAATCCAGAATGTTATCATGCAATAAAATGTAATTTCTGAAACAGACACTTTGTGTAGAGGAATAACTCTTCACTCAAACTATTGTGCTTGTTAGCAAACTTGAAATTGTGCTAATTTATTTTTTTCAAGCTGAAACTGCAAATCATGAGTAAAATAGCAATAAAATCACCTTGTTTCTCAAAAGCCTAGCCAAACCAAAAGACCATGAATGCTATTAGGAGAGAACTGGATCACTACAAACATTTAATCAGGCTGTGGAAATATGTTTCTCAGGCTATATTTTCCAAATTTAGAAACACCCAGTGTGCAAAGATAAAATCTGGGGAGCAAAACTTTATGGAAGTAGTGTCTTTTCTAGCTTTTTAAGTATTAGGTATAGCCATATACATAACCTGCTGCCTTTTGCAGAATCATTGACTGATACACTCAGTGTAGTGGAAATGTACGTTCTAGATCTGAGAAATCAATGTTGCCAAAATAGTATTATCTTTCTAGTCCTCTGTTTCCTAATTCCCATCTTCAGAAAAGCTTATCAAAGGAAACATTCTGACATATTTAATGATTTAACTCACTTCTGCCTGATTAATGCATTCAAACCTTTTTATTCCAGTCTTTCCATATTATTTCTGCTATGTTATAGCTGCTGAAAGATTGTGGAGCAAGCACAAGACTGGCCACAAAAACATCACCTACATCAGAATTGTTCCTTGTGCTTCTTCAGGCCCATATGTAGTTCCAGTAGACACAACAGGAAAGTTTGTAATATTTATTAGACATGCAGCTCCAATACAGTTCTGCAAGAGATGTTAAGATCTTCTTTACTTTGTTTGCCCTGAGCAGAAAATGGAAGTTCCATTTTGTTTGACTGAGTTCCTTCCTAGCATAAAACTCTGTAAAAGGGCTGGTGGAATTTCGCTTTGCCAAGGAAAACAACGAGATTTGCTGAATCATTTGTCATCAGGATGACATTTCCCTCCATCAAGCCTGCCCCAATGTCTGTCGGGTACTCTATAAACTTGGAGAGGTAAAGAGAGACAAGTAAGGAGAGGTAGCTCTTGTGGCCTTCATCTTCTACATACATAAAGGAATAACTCCTCCTGACTTTTGAACTGGTCCCATTTGATCTGGAACTGTGGGAAGAATCAGTCTGGAAGCTCACTGGCCCACCACTTCTGTGACTGACACATCAAAGAAGAGTTTCCGTTCAGTTCTCCAGCCTTTCCAGTTCTACAGTTACACAAATACAGAAAAATAAATCCTTAAAAATGAGCTGAGACTCAAGTTTCATTAATCCATTTTTCTGGTACAAGTTCTGTGGACCGAGTTTTATGAAAAATGCAAGAAGAATGAAAATGGATGGGAAGGTTCATTTTTTATACATCTTTCTGTGTAGCTTTTCCCAGTCTCTGTAGCCTCTGCTACACAAAATTCCCAAACAACTACTAGGGTTTCTGAGATGTGACAACCTTCTTCCTTTTACCTCTATTCTGTATAATTACAAGTAAATTCTGGAATGTCATCTGCCATAGCTCACAGTTTTTTCAGCACAAATCCTCAAAGAATAAGTATCATGCCTTTTGGTATAGTGCTTAATTGTGGATGCTTCACTAAATCTCACTTGGTAAAATAACAGGAAGTTTAATGCATCTAATTTGGTAAAATTTACAGTAGACTTACTAGAATTTAAGCCTGGCCTCTGTATAAAGTAAAAATATTTCTTAAAAGTAGAGTAATATCAGTAATTCCATGTTGAATTTGTGGAACTGTAGGCACAAGGAAGTCATCTGTCCTCCCTATAGTCAGGCTCAGAGACTATGACAGACCTGGGAACAGAACCAAGTTTTCTGATGTGTGATCCCTGTGACAATATTGCCTGCGTTCCTTGCATGCTTTGTAGTGCTCTCAGGCTTTTGGTGTTCAAGGAATGGTGGGTGAGACCTTTCAGACTGCAATTATACCTAGAACAGAGTGCTGAAAATATGTGATACAGTTATTTTGTCTTAGTAACCTGTCTCCAATTACTAATTGTAAGGAACAGTGCTGTAAATAAAATATTTCAGTTTGACAGAAATTTTTCATGATAAAGTTTTTCTTTTTACTTCTATTAATATAAACTTTAAAATGAAAGGTCATGTCAATATCAAAAAAAAAAGACAAATATCCTGTTCCAAAAAGATTAGAATGAAGCAATTTCCCTTATGAAGAAGCCTTTTTCACTTTTCCTTAAGAAAATGCCAGTCAAATCGACATATTCATGTTAATGATGATTCATGTTCTCTTTTTAAACAAAAATCTCTTTTCTAGAAGAAAAAGAAACCAGTTTCACTAGTTCTAATAAAGATTTTGTGTTTGAGACTTGGATAGAAATTTCAATAATTCACGAGGTAAAATAAGATCCAGTTAATTCTAGCTTAGTGGTTGTGTCCTTCAAAGCTAAAGGGAGGAAACTTGTTCAGTCACAAAGAAGACAATTCAAAGGTACTCTAGCAAGTATGTGCATAGATGAGCAGCTGCTTTGTATAGATTTGTTTTCTGACCATAAATATACTTTAAGACTACTCTCCAGTACACTGGGCAGTTACCAGTTACAGTGCTCTTATCAGTTACAGCTGAACAAAAAAAGGTTGCGATAGACTGGGGGTGTCAGAATAATCTCATTTCAGATGGTGATTTTTTACACAACTCAGATTGTGCTACATGACACTCTGTAGCATGATATAAAGGAACAAATGTAAAGTATTCATTACTTGTTATAACTGAGTGAAAGTGACAGCAGGTTATGAATAGACCATATTGCCACATACAAAATTTTTCTTTACTGTAAATGAAGATTTGCCATGGACCATTATGGATCCGCCTGCATTGAGGGACAGCTGTGTCTTGTGGCACAGGTAACAGTGGTGTGTCTTTGATCATCCACAGCTGGAGCTGTTGGTCCTGGCTAGAGCATGCAATGGCTTTTTTTGTGGCCTAAATGCAAAAACCGTTCTTTGGGAGGAGAGGAGGGACTCTACTAGCGCCAGTGTGGATTTTGGACTTGGTGGTGCCATAGTATGGCTTTGGGAGACCAGAAAGATGGGCTAGTGCGAAAAGGTCCATTGGTGTAGATACAGCCAAAGACCATATTGTTCTACTTCAGTAGCTCACAGGTGACTTTATAGGCCTCAGGGTAGCCAGTACAGGAAAAAACCTTGGTCAGGGGCATTTTTGGTGGCAGCCTTGCTTCAGGCAATTTCAGGACTTGTCGTGAAATCTTGCAGTGAAAAACTCTCTAGGGAACCAGAAGAACTGCAGCCAGTGCAAAAGCTGCGGAAGTAACCTAGGAGCTCAAATTTTCTCTCAGGCTGGCCAGCTGATCATAAGTTTTCATGGCTCCCAGTGTCTGTTTTTTTCTGACAACTATAAATATATATTAGAGCACAATTTCAGAACTGAAGACCCCACTGAAAGAGAAAGGCTGTAAGTCCCCTAGTATCTTGTGAAACAACTCTTCTTTCTCAGAGACAGATGGTAGAACCTTTCTGTGCTGTGTCCAATATTAGCCTTAACTGTCTTTTTTATTCATCTGCCCTATGATAACAGCTAAGAAAAGAAGTTATTCATGTAAAAAGATGCCAGCACCTAACAAGCAAAATCTGTAGCTTATTAATAATTAAAAACTATTTCCATGTTCTTTTACTGATGGAATATTTAATCATTTGTTCAGTCAATACCAATGTCTCATTTATTATTCGTTAAAGATAAATACTGTGTAGTGCTTCTGGATTGAAATGTGTTACACCAAGATTATTAAGAGCACCCAGAGTTGATTCATTATTTAGAAATTGATTAAAATTTTGTACAGAATTTAATGACTTAAATAACCCTCTAGACGTTTAACGTTAACAATAAGTTTTATTTAAAGATTGGTTATGTGAACACAAGCAGTTATGGGGAAAAAAGAAGCTCTCAGACCTGAGTTTAAAAATTAAACAGATCATTTTGGAGAGAAACACATCACTTATACCAGGCCTGCCTCACACATCCACAATGACTTATATTTCTAAAGTGAAAGTACATACGTACATGCTGTGCTGTGTCACCATAACCTTGTCACCGCTTAGCCCAGTCCCCTGAGGAATCAGCAGGACCCCTCTCCATCCCCCCAGTTTTTACCCCCTTCACATTGGGTTACTTGACTTTTTTTAAGGGACTCATGTATGATTTACGGAGGTTGTGCTGTACCTCTTCTTCTTAGTCTGTATCCTGAATAAAGCCAAAGATCAGGGAAGGAGAGATTCATCTCTTCACATCCTGTCAGTGGTAACTTACCACCTGAGGAGTATAAGGAGATGAGATACTTCTTTCTTCTCTGCAAGTGGACAGTCAGCCTAGCAGCAAAAGGTCTGCCGTTTCTCTCTCTAAAAGGGTTTCTAACTTGACTGGTAATGACTAACTAAGTGAAACCAGTTTTGAAAATGAAAAGTCTTTGATTGTTATAGCTCCCTAATTGCTGGGGCAAACCTGGAGGCTGAAGCCCAGGTCAGGGAATTGAATTTACTTGAGGAGACTAAGAAGAGAATAAGTCATTACCTGAGTGGATCAGGTAACAACTGTAGTATCTATTGCTTATAATTTAAGATTATAGATCTCTGGCTAGTTATGCAAAAATTTTGGAAAATATAAAAAGTTCTGTTTATTAGTTTTTAATAAATAAACAAAAAATAACTTGAGGTAACAAAAGAAAAAGTGAAGGTTTTTCTGTATTATTTCCCTTTCAAGCTTATTATTCAAGGCTTGGAACTCTTTTCCCTCCCTTCAAATAATGCAGGACTTCCCAACCTCACTAAAAGAAATTTTTCAGGTCATTCTTTTCTCAAATATGGGGAACAGCTTGAAACAGTTTGACTACCCAAAAATACATATTGTAAGAACTTACAGGCTGTAAGGGTCATTCATGTGGGTACCATATGCTTTCATTCAGCCTCCGGTAAACCATAATTCCTGAAATACCTTTATTTCCCCATGCTTCTCAGTTAAACACATGCAGATATTGGTGTTGGACAAGGCACCAGAGGAGGGAACCTTGATAGATCATAGATGTCCCCTTCGTCCCCCTCAGAGGAGGTATAACAGTGCAGACAATAAAGTATTTATTGAAATTCAGAGATATCCTCTCCCCTTCTGGCTCATCCACACTCAAGGGGAGTAGGGAGCACCTATGCATCTCCTGGGTAGATTTCCTCCTCCCAAAAGCAGATCTTCCTTTTTCCCTTGTATACACATTGCTGAGATTACTGACGTATGCATTTTCCATGGATGTATTTTTGGGAGAAGGAGGATATTTCTCTGCACATTTAAACCATGCTTTTCCATGATACTGCGTGTAAATTTCAAACGGGACAGGCAGCAAGGTTTTGGATTAATCATTGAAAAAGCAGTCCCCAAGTTGTTTGTGCAACAAAGCAAGGGGTCCCCTGTGTCCTGTAGCAGAGTACCAGGGCTGACAGGAGTGATGGAGGGCGCTTCGTTATGGAAAGACTTGGTGGAAAATGGAGGCTTGAGTAGAAGGAAGTTTTCTTTTAGAAAAGAATGTAGCCTTCGGCTGCATCCTAACAAACTAGACAATTAACAGTGGGTGCCCTGCCATGGGAAGGAGTAACACCTTCTCATCTGTCATATGAGACAAGTGAAAATAACTCCTACTTCGTAGGTGTCCACAAAGGCTTGTCACAGGCTTTACCCTGGAAGCATTTCCTCATTAAAAGTGAAGGGTAGAGACAGAGTGTAAATATCACCACTTTTCTGTAGTTCTGCCTGATGTTGGCTTTATTGAATCAGAGCCCTGCTTTTCTTTAAATTCAGATCCCTGAAAGGGAGGGTTTCTGGGCTGAGAAATGCTGCTTGGCTGTTGTGGTTTATCCTGTCAGGCAGCAAAACACCGTTCACTCATTCCCTCCCAGTGGGATGGGGGAGAGAATCAGAAAAATGATAACACTCTTGGATTGAGATAAAGACAATTTAATAGGACAGAAAAGGAAGAGAAAATAATAATAATAATGATAAAAGAATATACAAACCAAGTGATGCACAATGCAGTTGCTCACCACCTGCTGACTGATGCCCAGCCAGTTCCTGAGCAGCGACCATGCCCCCCTGGCCAACTCCCCCCGGTTTTTTTGTTCAGCATTACACCATGTGGCATGAAATATCCCTTTGGCGTTCGGGTCAGCTGTCTTGTTTGTGTCCCCTCCCAGTTTCTTGTGCATGTCCAGCATCCTCACTGGCAGGGCAGTATGAGAAGCTGAAAAGTCCTTGAGTCTGTGTAAGCACTGCTCAGCAACAACTAAACCATCAGTGTGTTATCAACATTATTCTCATGCTCAATCCAAAACACAGCACTATACCAGCTGCTAAGAAGAAAATGAACTCTATCCCAGCTGAAACCAGGACATTGGTGTTGCTGAGAGACAGTGTGGGACTGGATAGAGCAGGGTGAAATTCAGGAGGAAATGTGATTCAGTGGTAAGCAGACGATGAAAGTGCTAGGTCTGGGGAGGTCTTCAATGAAGATAAATTTGCTAATTGTTATAAATGTGAAATATCTACCAGCATGTTTCTAAACACATTGTAATTAAGATTACGTTACCTATGCAAATCTCTATAATTAATTTATTTATGTTAGAATTATAGAAACCAGAAAAAAATTGTGTGACTACAATATAATTAACATAAGCAATGACATTAAAAAGACATTCTTGAATTCTCCAGGACCAAATCTTGGGTTTAGGTAAAAATTTTTTTACTCTTTTTTTAATTTCTAATAAAACCTAGAAAGGTGTTAACTCCTTAATGACAAAATGATTTCTGTGTTCCAAAACAATCTGAATTGTTCCCAATGTGTTGTTGATATGGTATATCAGAAAGAAAAAGAGTCACTAAAAAGACAGAACTTTGGCACTTTTAAGTTTGACTTTTAAGTAGCTTTTAGTGAAGAAGACATAACCAGCTAGGCAGAAGGAAAAAAGAATTTAAAATAAAGAAATCTTTGGAAATGTAGAGTAGATTGTGTGCTGTAGAAAATTCTGGTAACTTGAAAGCTTTGCACTTACAGAGACCCATCTTAAAGATTAATCACATCAAGAGAAACAGTTTCATCTGAAAATGACTTTTCTGGGTCTATTTATGACAGTCATCATGGATCAAAATAACTGAAAATATAGTTAAGGAGATTTTCAGTGGAACCCAGAGCCAGTATAGGACCTGAAAATTATTTGAAATCTTTTATGTGTTACAGCTGGTATTTTTTTTTTTTCATGTAGTTTTAAAGAGAGACATGCTTTCTATCAGTTCATAACTGATCACTTCACTAGCAAGAAGACAGAGCTGTAGGGCTTTGCACTGTTTGGCATTTATTTTGCCTTTATATATATTGTGAGAAGTGTAATTCCATTAATAGCAAAAAAGGATGTATTTTTAAAAAATGTAGGAGGCTGAGGGCAGACCTTATCGCTGTCTACAACTAGCTGAAAGGAGGTTGTAGCGAGGTGGGGGTCGGTCTCTTCTCCCAAGTAACAAGTGATAGGACAAGAGGAATTGGGCTCAAGTTGTGCCAGGGTAGGTTTAGATTAGATATTAGGAAAAATTTCTTCACGGAGAGAGTTGTTAGGCACTGGAACAGACTGCCCAGGGAAGTGGTACAAGCACACTCCCTGGAAGTATTTAAAAAATGTGTGGATGTGGTGCTTAGGGACATGGTTTAGAGGTGGACCAGGCAGTTAGGTTAACAGTTGGACTCGATGATCGCAGAGATCCTTTCCAACCTTAATGGTGCTATGATTCTATGATTCTATGAATCTTACACTTTGTTACAGAATGTGGAAGATTATTATAATAGTTTAAATATACTTAAATATTTCAATATAACACAATGAAATTAGAAGGTGGCATTGAAATAATACAGTCTTTTTCCCCCCACAATTTCTATATTACATCTTACTCAAAACCATAGTACGGGAATGTGTGTGATATAAATGGGTTTCGTCCCTGTCTTTATTTTAGTTGTAAAAAGCATCTTCCATTAACTGTGTGGGATTTCCAGTTTGGGGACTGAACATTTTTCTTGCCTATAACTGTATTGATCCCTGTGCAGTTCAAAGTCCTAGAAATGATAGTTATAAATTCCATGAAGAAAACACTAGAGGCTGCCAGCACTTCCCTCCTATGGAAGAAAGATAAATGATCAGCAGGAAGTGTAAGGTTTGAGGTCTTGATATTTGGTGGGTTTCTTTTATTTGACTCTTCTTGGCAAGGAAACTCCTATAGACAGGACTGTACAATGAAGAAAGACTAAAGGAAACAGAGATTGTTGCTGGCTTAAGCCAGTAGAAGATCTTTTTCAGCTCTGAGGCAGGGATTTTACTCTCCTAAAGGATGGGGAGACAATGATTTAGACGGCCAGTTTATTCAAACACTGAATGGTTTATACCTGCAAAAATTTTATAGCGTTACCATCATGTAAGTTATCATTTAGCTTGGCGGTGTAACAGACCCGTGAAAAATAGTCTGCAGGCAGTCTTCTTTCTGACTGATAATGGACACAGTGGACTACAGTTCTGGATCTTCTTCCAGCTTTATTTTTTGGGAATCTGTAAGAAGCCAAAAGACAACTGAGCATGCAGAATTTCATAATTCTGCCTAAGGCAAGCTTCTTCTTTATTTAAGTGTCATAATCCATCAGAAATTCTTGACCACAGTATGAAAGGGTCAGATAGGAATCTTTTGGAGGCAGGGGAATGAAGACCTTTCACAAATGCATTTAAAAAAATATGATAAGTTGTTTTTTCCTTTTCTAAATTTGATCACACACTGTTATGCTGTAACCAAATTACTGGGAGGTTATTCTTCCTTGGGGAATAATAAGCTTACAGACCTTTCTGTCTCTAAGATCAGGGAAAGTCTTAACTAGGAGAGAGATCATCATATATATATATATATAATTTCTGGCATCTGAACTGAATTTGCATTTCAGCCTCTGAAGGGCTTATGGTTTGTGTCACCCAGAGCTGGATCATTGTCAAGTGGAGTGAACAAGTTATGAGAAACAAGAGTTTTGCCTGCGTGCATTTGCTATTGATTTGCTGTGTGACCTTATATTTAATATGTGGGCCAGTATTTTCAAAATTATTCCCTTTTTGTTTTTTCTTTATGTAAGTCTCTGCATGCCCTACTGGAGGTATATTTTAAAATTAAATATACATTGGCTTGTGGGCTTGATTCTTCCCTTTACTATATGATTGCCTGACACATAAGATATCGTTAAAGCAATCTCTGACTCTTCTGTGTCAGTGGACCAGTCCTAGTAGAAAACATGCCTAATGAACAAGTCCAAATGAAATTTTCTCCAACAGCGTGCTACTGAAAGCATTCAGGTGTGTAGGGGTGTGACTCAAGGTTAAATGTCAAAATTCTCAGTTTTCCGTTAATGCCAAAGACTTTCCAGGGAATATCATGCCTCATCCAGCTCCAGACAGTGCTGGCAAAGGGAAAACTGATTTTCAGTATTTCAGTCGTGCTCACCTTCACACATGGGATCCATGGGATGAAAGCTCCCTTTAAAGGGATAGCTCTCAATTTTCCAAAGTTTGTGAATAAACACTGTGGTGAGAGTGATAATTACATTTCAAGGATAACAGAAGTGCAACAGTTGGATGAAGAAACAGGTGATATTACAACAGAAGTTTATCTTAACAGAAACTCTATTTCAGCAACAAACCTTAATGCCCTATTGTAAGCTTAAGGGCCAGCTCTGTGTATGTCCATGTCAGTTATTCACCAGTGTTCAGGTGATCATAGGCAATCCGACATTTCTCCTCTCTGCCTGAATGCTTTCCATGTGAGATTTTGTGGTAAGTAGCCAGTAGCCAGCCTTCCCAAATCCCTGAAACAGCTTCAGACTGTGCTAACCTCTGTGGAGCTGTGGAAAGCCCATCTGTTCATTCATTCAGTCTTCTGACTGTGGCAGATTATCTGTGATAAGCTTTTGTTTATAGTCTTCCTAAGGTAATAGGTTGGATGTTACCCTTGTGTTTATGTTGTTATTGCAGGGGGTTGCAGTTATAAATTTAGGTTCACTTCCTTTGCAGGCAGTTGTTGGCAGTATGATGTTAAATGGAGTCTAACTGCAAAATAAATTCACGTAGAAGGACCTTTTTTTTTTTTTTAATAAATTGAAATATACATTTAGAAATAAATCTTCGTAACATGGCATTAGTTCACAGAACATCTGCTTACGGGATGTTACACATCACTGAAAAAAGTTATTTAACAGAAGTACTTTGCAGAACTGTATCTGATTTAGTTCTAGATCAGCAATGAACATTCCGATGTTACCAGATACTTACTCTTTGATTGTGTATTTTCTTTTATTTCCTGGTGTCCAATCTGTTCTCCTGCAAGTTTGACATCAGTAAAACTTGGGCAGACTCAAGAAGGTTACTTGTCACTTGCAACAGTATGAAGTAAGAATTGGATCTTTACTGTCCAAAACATGTACAACAGTCCTATCAAAATTATCTCTGAAGGGCTGCTGTGAATACTAGAGCAGATAAATACCACCTCTTAGGAGAAATCTTGCAGTTATGAGAATCCCATGCCAATTTACCCAAGATGCTGAGACATTCAGGCAAAGTTTGGGATAGTTATCTAAATCAAGCTGTCGTGGATTATCTCATGTCTCTCTATTCATTACTGATTTACCCTTAAATTTAAATGGAGCTTGTTCCAACCAGCTACTTCAGCTTTTGTTAAGAGTGATCTACATAACTGTTATTTTGCTGTGCCCATTTTTCTCTAATAAAAGAATGGTGGTTAATTATTGCAGTTGAAATGTCTCTTTTTATTTCAGTTTTTTTTTGCTCCCTTCACATTTTTGGCTTATCACCACTGATATCATTTCGGATGACAGCCCCTCTTTATAATTTTGCTAATGCTGCCAAAGTCCAGTGAATTCATTGGCTAAGTACCAACAGCCATATTTCTTCCACTAGGTGCTACCTTTAACAGTGAAATCGCTAATTGGTGCTTCACACAACCCCTCTGCCTCAAGCATGTTAGCACTTGTTAGGTGGATAAAGTGATGTAAAGGAGTAGGGTACAAATTACAGGGAGCTTGAAGGCTTTTCCCTTTTTTTTTTCAAATATTTTTGTTCTTTAGGAGGTGAAGCTCTGGGTTATCTGTGTGAAGAAAATTCATTCCTCTCTTGCAAGATCTTTCAGTCAAGTCATAAATTACCTCTGCCTGGCATTGTTGGGTCTCACCCAGCTCCTATTTAAAATATCTCTGAAAGGTGCTTATCACATTATGGCCTAGATTATGCTGAGGTGATTTCACTACCAACTTGGGAGCTACTTTCTTATTACTGCCCATCTGTACCCAGTCTTGTACTAAGGATCTTATTGAAAGCTTATGTTTTGTGGATTGCAGTTTTCTGAATGAAATCAGAATGCAACAGGCACATTCTGCATTTGTTTTTAAAAGGCTGCAGTCTGCTGCTCTGATCTTCCATGTGATCATTTTTCTACCTGTATTGAAAAAATGAGAAGTTCAGAATTACAGAACTAGAGGTATGGAATAAAAAGTTGTTGACAAGCTCTACATTTTTGTAATGATTTGCAACATAAGCCAATATGAATGAACAGAAATTCTGTAACTGCTTCTTCCAAGGTCTCTTGAACATTACTCTGAAACATGGTGTTGCTTCGCACTGGGGTCAGAGCTCCTGGCTATGTGGGAAACGGATGCAATCCACTCCCTTTGTTTCTGTGTTTCACCAAATGAACAGAAATGTTGCTGCTTACTGTAATGAGAGCACAGGCAAGCCAGATACTAAAATGTCACAACTGTTCCATTCTTTGAAACAGTCAGCTACACAAGTTTTCACTGCAGAAGTACATCTTGGGGGAGTACTGGAGGAAACACTGAGGTACACAAATTAATTCCACTAGGATTCCTAGTTAGGCCACATATAGTTTAGTTCTCTACTGCTTTACACCTTGAACAATTAAACTAATTCGCAAAGAGCAAATGGAAAGTAGATATAAAATACAGCTGTTCTACCCCTGGCAAAATCTTATACATTCTGTGCAGAGGCATATTACAAATGGCAAAACAGCAGATAATTTAGCCTACACACTTTAAGAAACTATGTTTCAAACTGAACATGAGACAGATGGTGTTTTCAAAAATCTACACATAGCTCTAAAATCTCCTAAGCAAACCCATCCGATTTATAGGCAGGATTCAGAGAAATTATAGTGAAGTATAGAATAAAGTATCTGTTTGTCTAGCAAGTCTTCACTGAATATTAATTCTACCATAGTTTTTTAGTTATGTATCAGCAACTCAAAAAACCACAAAGAAGGCCTCAAAAAAAGCTTCCACATTTCAGTACCAGCTTAGAACTGCTGAGTAACTATACAGGTATTAGCATCAGCATGAATGCCAACTATTAGGCTTGTGCAGTTACAAATTTAAATTGATCTGAAACAGAATAGTTTACAGTAGTTCTGAAATGGCTGCTTATGACAATGAGAAACTGGCATTTTTAGTCGTTTGCTGTAAGTGATTTTAAATCTTGATCACTGTGTTGCTATTAATTAAACAGTTTTTCGACACATTCTAATGGACAATTTTAAAAATAGAAATACAAATTAGTTTTACCCATATGCCATTAATTCCTTACCCTTTCCAGGTTGTCATTGAAACTATCCCTGTCTACCTCAAACTGTCAGCCTGCGTACTTTTTCCGAGGCCAAGGAACAGCATCATTAACAGTTTAGTGATAAAGGAATACCCAAATGAGAAACATTTCTCTTCTTGATTCTTCAACAATTTTTTATAACTGACCTGTAGATTATTAGCAGGGGTGATTGTCAAGGCTGTGCAAGTGACTGCAAGTGTGGAGGATGTACTACGTATTAGTGACTGAATGAAAAAAAGATGGGTAGAAAGGTGCTTTAATTCTGTCACTAATCAAAAAGTACTTCTACACTATCATCAAGTCATCTCTTCAGCTTTGTTTCAACAAGATAAACATTGATTTTTTAAAATTTCTCACTGTAAACCATTTCTCTAGTCCTTATGTCATTTCTGAGGTTCTTTTCTCCACCTTTTTTTTTTTAAGATCTTCTAAATATGTGAGAGGCTGAACATATCATTTTCTGGTTTTCATCCCGTCAGTCACATACAATCATGTGCCCACTACAACCTGTTCATCTATCCAGGGACCGTAATAGCCCATTGGACAAAACTGCATACTAGAAGCTCACCTTGAGTTGTTAGTCTGCTATGCTCTTTTTATGTTTATCTGATTTTTAAGATGAGGTTCTCATTCTATGCATTTGGCTGCCTTTGCTGGTTTGTTTTCTTTTTTTTTTTTTTTTGCTGAAATAATATATAACTTTAGTTTTGACTGCATTAGAACAATGTCTTTAGAATGTTTAACTCAGTAATTCAAGCAAATTACTCAGTCCTTATTATTACTTAGTATTTCCTGTGTTTTTTTTCCGACTTGCAATTTTCATTAGCGATTTCATGCTTTCCCTCATGTCATTGACAGAAATGTTAAAAGCAAGAGCATCGTAGACGCATAGTGTCAATCCATGATTGAGCCAAGGAGAAACTCCCTTCTTGAATATGAGTATCATACTGAGAACTGTTTTTCAAGATCTTTTAGGTAGTCTTTATTCTAGATAACATATGTTTGTTGATAGATTATAGCAGTATTTTTTAATCAAGTAGCCTTGGCAAACATTTTTAATGTTTATTAGATGACTATAGATCTTTTACTGAGTACTTACTGAGATCTCAATCCCAAGATACTGTCGTTTATGATCATGTGACGCAAACTCCTCCCTCCTCTCCACAAAAAGCATGGTCTTTCTCTGACTTTAGTTGTGCTTTTATGGTAATTTTCTTAAGAAAATACAGAGAATGACATGAAAAATCCTTCTGAATAGACAGCATCCTTTTCTCTTCAACCTCTCCTAGCTACAAATACTTTCTTTCCTGTAGCAAACACTACACACCAAGGTTATCCCGCCAGATCTCCAGCCAATCCGGGCTTTATACCCCCAGCAGTAGGCGTGTCATGTTATAAGGGGCAGAGACAAGGGAGGGTCGACCCTTAACTCTTTCTGTACAGCACGTGATCTTCCAGTCGCCAGCCCTTATCTTTACTACATTTCCCCCTCCCTTAGCTCCAGTAGTTCTGGATCTTGCTGGGGAAGCTGCATGTAAAATAATCGATATATGGTAAGACTTATACAGACACGCATCCGTTACGTTCATGGATTTTGCCCAGTCCAGCCAGTAGTTCGTCGCGGCTCCCGCATTACTCCCCCACATGATCAGGATGCATAGGGAAATGGTAACCTGTCAAGGTAAGACTCAATAGACTGATTAATGTCTATACGGTCGAATATTTCGACTTGGTACCCATCCTAGCGTCCCTTTCTCGGTTTGCACACATGCATACCCACATCCCGGGCAACGGAGGGAATAAGGCCCCCCCCATTCACAGGTTTGCAGGTCCCGTACTTGAACCAAAGGGTAAGGCCCTTCATTCTCATCGAGCCGGAAATGTGCCTGGGTTGCAGTCTGGGTTTTATAGGTGTTCCCTCGAATGGTATGATTTAAGGTAATTAGTGCCGTCATCAACAGACCCTGTGCCCGAAATAAGGGAGGGTCAAGGGGAGGGGGAACCCCTGTTCCTGGGCTTATCTTTTCCCCCTCCCTAAGTCGGTCGAGTAACTCTCTTAATGTGCGGTGCACGCGTTCTACAATGCTTTGGCCCGTACTGTTATAGGGAATGCCATGACTCAACTGAATATCCCAGCGCGCGCAAAAGTCCTTTGTCTTCTTGCTGACACATGCCGCTCCATTATCTGTTTTAATTTTTTGTGGGATGCCAAGTTGCGCCATACAGTCCTGCCAATGTAAAATAACTGCAAGAGCATTTTGTTTAGCATGCATAGTCGCTAAAATAACTCCACTGCAGGTATCAACTGTGACATGCAGATACTTACGTGGATTAAAGGGTTCATAAATCGTAACATCAGACTGCCATATTTGGTTGGGCTGCAACCCTTGAGGGTTTACCCCTGCCTCCCAGAGGGGACCTTTGGAACACACAGGACAAGCAGCAATCACAGAGCGAGCATCTTGCAACGTAATGCCAGCGAGCCTAGCTAAACCGCAAGCTCCACAGTGGAGCAGCTCATGCAGGCGGAAAGCTCGCCTTAGGTTAGAAGTTTCTTCAACCGCCAGTACGCTCTTTGCTAAGCTGTCCGCTATTTCATTCCCAGCAGAAAGAAAACTCAGTATGGAACAATGACTATTAACATGGATAGGACAGACAGGAGCGGTTCTCATTTGCAGTGCGGTGAGCAACATTCCGGCAATCTCCGACGTTGCCCCAAGTGCCCATCGGCACTTCTTCAGTAACTTATATACATAGCAAGAGTCTGTGATTAGATCCAAGGCCTCTTCGGGCCATTGAGTGAGAGCCATCCATACCGCTTTGGCCTCAAGATACTGCACGGATTGCCCTTGATCTTGATAACTAATGTGGGTCCACTGACCATCCTCCTGCCATGTAATGACAGCTTTCCCAGTAATCAATGACGCATCGGTAAAAACCGTGCGGCCTCCGGTGGGTTGTTCAACTATGGCACTAGCTGGCAAAAAATGGAGTACCTGGATTATCTCCCCACAGGGGTGTGGTCTTAGACCTTCAATACGACCCGTAAATTCAGCTATCGCTGCTTGCAGAAGCCCTACTTGTGGAAGTACCAGCTCCCACTGTGCCAAAGAACAGGGCAATGTGATGACCTCCGGGTCCTTCCCTGTTAAGTGTTGAGTTTGCCTCCGACAGCGGAGAATAAGCTGGGATAATAATGTTGGCCAAGAAATTAAAGCCGTCTTTGGTTTGCCTTGATACAACCAAGCAAAAGGCCAGCCTTTTTCACCATTATTTTGAATTAGTAAACCATGGCCAGCGGTATCGGGCATGTAAATCAGGGCAGTGACCGGTTGTTGAGGTGTAAATCGAGCGAGACCCCAATGCTGGGCCCTCTCCATAATTGTCCTAAGAATCTCCTGATGGTTTTTTGAAAGAGTCCTTGGAGCTAGGGGGGAATCTCCTCCTTTCAGGAGTTGATATAAGGTAGTCATTTCTGCCTCAGATATTGGAATAAAGTTTCTAAGCCACAATAGTTGTCCAATTAAATTTTGCGCCTCATGGAGCGTTGTCACTGTAGTCCGAATTTCAAATGATTGTGCTGTCACGCTTCGTGGCCTCAGTTGAGTACCTAAATACTTTACTGCACGCCCTACCTGTGTTTTCCGAGGCTCAATGTGTAACCCGTGTCACTCCAAACTGACTATCAGCTGCACGCGTGCCTTTTCCAGTAACTCCTCTTGGTTGGATGCCAATAACACGTCATCCATGTAATGGAAAATGATGACCGTAGGGAAATTTTCTCAAATAGGGCGTATCGCAGCAGCTACAGCAATTTGACACAAGACTGGTGAGTTTTTCATGCCCTGGGGTAACACCTTCCATTGATATCTGGCGCACGGGTGTTGATTGTTAGGCTCAGGAACAGTAAAGGCAAAGCATACTCTTATCTTCTTCATGCAAGGGAACACTAAAAAAGCAATCTCTAATATCTATAACCACTATTTGATAGTCAGGTGGAATCATGGCCAGAGAAGGGAGGCCCGCTTGTAGCGGACCCATGTCTTGTATACATGCATTAACTGCGCGTGGATCATGTAGCAGTCGCCAATGCTCCCGATTTTTTCTTTATCACGAAAATAGGAGTGTTCCAGGGACTTGTAGAGGGTTCGATGTGTCCTGCGTCAAGTTCTCGTTGTACCAATTGTCGAACAGCCGCCCTCTTTTCCTCTGTCAATGGCCACTGCTCTACCCACACTGGTTTATCTGTCAACCAGGTGAGTTTTAATGGGCGGACACAGGCAGTGGCCATTATGAGTGGCCATTATGATAAATTTGTACACAGCACTATATTCATCTTCTGCAAGCAACATCGTCCCAAGATGACAATGGGTAACTCAGCAATGACGGGGTTACACCATGCTACCCTAGCTTGTCCGGATTCCGGACCCTTCAACATAATTTGCATTGGGTTCCTGCTTTGATGCGAGGTCTGCATGCCTCCCACGCCTTGCAGCGAACCTCTCGGTTCGAGTGGCCAATCATCTGGCCATAGATGTGATGGGATTACTGTAACATCCGCTCCTGTATCCAAAAGGGCTCTTAATATGAGGCGTGGTGTTCCCCCCAACTCTGGGAGCCATGGGGTAACTATAATATCTACTTCTGGTTGTGTGGTCATGTTTAGGGTGAGTGCCACATACGGCGAGGCTCTATCCCCAGCCTCCTCTATTGCGCGCTCCCATCTCCCCAAGGCAGCTGAGTTGGATATTGCATCATTGGAACCGCAGGCGACTGTGCTGGTCCCGGGGAAGGAGAGACTCCCTGTGCCATACATTGCACTGCTGTCGTCGGGCCTGTTGAGCTGATCACTGGGGCAGGTGAGGATGGCACGGCCCTCAGCCATCCCCTCTTCTCGTTTCCCCAGCCCGGTCTCCTTTGCTGATTCCCCGCTTTGCACTGTCGAGCTCTGTGGCCTAGTCGCCCGCAGCGCCAGCATCGTAGGTCTCTCTCTCCTTACCCTGTTCCGGGGGTGTTTATTTTTGAAGGGCATTGTCGCGCCATGTGTCCTTGCCCCCCACACTTATGGCACGTAAGTCGTGCGCTGCGGCAGGCCGCATGGACTGCAGCCACTACCGGTTGCATACTTTGCACCTGTTCCTGTTCCAGCACGTAACGAATCATCTGTGAAGGCGTGGTCCGTATGGGTAACTGTCTTAGCAACACTGCAGTTTGTGGGTTTGCTTGTGTATGTGCACAGTCAAGCAATATCGCCTCCTTAGCCTGCTCAGGAAGTCGAGCAACCTGGAGCGCCGCTTGCAGTCGGTCTAAAAACTTTGTGAAGGGCTCACTTAACGATTGCCGTATTTGGACCCATGGAGGCTCCCTTTTATCAAGAGCCGCGATGATGCATATTGCTTCCTGGGCAGCTTTTGAAGATGCAGCAAAATCGCGCCCCCACATTCGCTGAGCCTGTGCCTGAGGAGTTGCAAACTGCCCTTCACCCATCAACTGCTCTAAAGTCACTCCTGCCATGGGATGGTTGGCCTGTTGCGCCTCGATAACAACTTGGGTGCACCGATTCCTCCACTCCTCCCTAAACAATACCATCATCGAGGGGGTCAACGCGGCCCGCATCAACTGAATGATATGAAAAGGTGCAAGCGGCGTTGCAAAAACACAGTCTAGTAGGACTTGGGTTTATGGGGAATTTAATCCATGACTTTTCACCGTTATGACCAATTCTTTCACCAACTTCGCATCTAACGGTTGCCCTCTACCTGGCGCTGCTCGGATAGGAAATGCTTGAATCGGAGGGGCCTGGAATCGCACTCCTTCCAAGACACAATTTTTTGCAATCATCCGCCAATCCGTCCCATTTGCCCTCTCTTTCGGCATTCCCCCTGGCATAAGACTTTCCGCATTTGCCACCACCCCTCTCAATCGGCTGATCAATGCCTCGAGTTCCCTTGAAACCTCGTTAGTCCGTCTCGGAAGCGGGGGCGGACGAGCAACAATCGAGGATCCCTCGTCACCACCTTCGCCCTCACTGGTATCAGAGCTCATGGGGTAATCGTGTACAGGCTCCCTCCACTGTGAGGGAATACCAGTTTGATTTCCCATTGCCCCAGGGATGGGGGTTCCCTCTGGTGGCTCAGGTATCACTGGCAGTGCCGGGGGAGCCCTACCACCCCCCCCCCCGATGTCCTGCGCTCCGCTCTCTGTGTGTCCAGCACTCGTCGATCACTGGGATACAACAGGGCGTCCTCAGGTGTTTTGCCTTCCTCTTCTCCTTCCCGCCATCTTCCTTCACGTAGTTTGCGATACTGCTGGGATCCCACATCGGCCCCCGGGACCCAATCCAGCAACCTATCAGTCAGCTCCCTTTCCACACATTGTTGCAACTCGCCCCAGGGGTATTGAGGAAGTGGCAGACCCGCAGGTTCAGGAGGTGCCGAAGGTTCCGTGGGCGGCCGCTCTAAACTCCCCACTTGTATCAGGAACACCTTTCCCGACTCCTTTGTTCCCGCTGCACCATAGTCTCCCTGCACCTCCCCTTCCTCTGTTGGCTCAGCCCCCAGTAACAACGGTTCCGTCTGTGTCCCACAGCCCACTCCTTCCCAGCCAGCCTGTGTCCCCTCCGAAACTGAACTTGTTGGCTTTTCGTTCCCAGGAGATTCATGCCCCATCAGCACACCACGTGCGGCAGGCCGGTGCCGCCTTGCCGCAAACCCCCTCTTAAGCACCCTTGTCGTTACCGACTTTAGTACCTTTATGAGTTCCGTGAGCTCCATTGCTGTTGCCTGATCACGTCGGGGTCACCACCGTGTAGCAAACACTACACATCAAAGTTATCCCACCAGATCTCCGGACGACCCGGGCTTTATACCCCCAGCAGTAGGTGTGTCATGTTATAAGGGGCAGAGACAAGGGAGGGTCGACCCTTAACTCTTTCCGTACAGCACGTGATCTTCCGGTCGCCAGCCCTTATCTTTACTACACTTTTCATTGTTGTCATTCACCATTTCCTCCATATCAGTTATCTGCCGATAAAAATGAGGAAAAAGTCTTTTATCATTGCTTCTAAGTGGTTATCATACAGAAGGAATGCTCTATGACTAAGCTACGTATCGAGTTGTTTTCAGGATTTTTTTGGCAGTAATATTAAATAACTAAGATTGGGTAGTTACTGAGAGAACTTGAAAAACAGAGTAAACTTCTCTAAATAGTGTACTCTACTTAATTTTGTGAGCAACTTCAATAGATTGCAGTTAATTCTTCAAAAAGATACTCAGAACTTTCTATCGTCATAACTCCTGCATAGATTATTGTATTCACAGTGGGTAAAAAGAAAAAGCGAAAGTGAAATATATGAATACGGAATGAAGCACAACTTTTTAATCTCCCCTTTTACTTGGGATAAAGTTTGGATAAAGCTTTTTTAATTAAAAAAAAAAGTTAAGTTTTCTTTTGACAGATTACAATTCCTTTAAAATGTTTATGTGTATTAGCAAAAATACCTCCAACCTTCACTTGTGTTTCCAGAGCAACACGCTCCAAGCCAAGCTGGCATGGCAGTGCTGTCCTCCTGTGTCTCCCATGGTCAGACACTCCTGTTTTCTCTTTGCGGAGTTCGTTTTCTGTCAGTCTATCTCTGTGAAATGACTCGTTCATGATTAGACAGGCAACATTGCTGAAACAAGAGAGGACACATAACTGAATCCATGGGCTAGAGAAAGAGAGCATGATACTCTCATTTGATTTAGAATAGGCTTGAACTATCATGGTACCTAAAAATTAGGAGAAAGGGAAGAAAATTTAGGAAAGAGAAGTAAATGAGTGAAAAAAAACCTCAAAAAGTCATTAATTCAGTCTATAACTGTGTTATTTTTACACACGAGGCATAAATTGTCCTACTAAGCATTAGAGGCCAAATTATTCACTCCTCTTCTGAGGCAAACATGCCTTCTAATTATCACAAAAGGCCTGAATTCCACCAAATAGCACATTTTCTTACCAAGTATGAATTTTGGACAGCAATGGAGCCTGGAAACATTGTTACCTTGTCTGTTTAGTATAACCTGGAGGTGAAAGTGGCAGGAAAAGTGCAGGATTCACAGGAAAACCTATAGATTCTCAGAAACTCTCTTCAGCTGTTGTTGGACCCTAGGTTTCGGTATTTTGTGCAAGGCTGCCATAACTTGAGAAATAAGTTCTTTGCCGTCCCTTTTTTTATATATGGTGCATAACTTGGTATCAAAAATTGTCTACACCCAAATAGTAAACAATTATTAGTCTAAGGCTGTGGAATGGCAAAATCCATAGGGTACATGAGCAAACCGCTAAAACAACTGATGTAGTTTCAGAAATCAAGTTTTGTTAGGAGATTATTTTTAAATCTAAAAAGCAGCAAATGAATTATTTTACTGAATTTATTACTTTCTTCTATTTTTTAATAATATTCCTGGCATTGCCAATAAGACACAGTGTAAACACTTTCAAGGAAGACAGACTTGACAGCTGATATGCAGTATTCTGGTGGCAAAAATAGGAATGAAATACATAAAAAAATGATTAGAGGTCTGACGGGTTCCAGAAAAAAAGCAAAGAGGAAAAAAATATGTTTACAAGATCTTGGTGAGGTAAAATTAGAAATGCTGGTGCAAAATGAAAGAAAAAGTTTTGAGATACTTTTCTCTTGGAATATACAGTTAAAAGATTTTTCAAGGAAATTCTGACCATATTACTTATGCTGCATTACAGTCCTTCAAAATATTTGTTACTACCAAAAATATTGAACATGATACTACTTTATTTCCAAGTATATATGTGTATGTGTATATATATACACACGCAAGTATATATATTTATTTCCATATAAATATATATATATATGCACATTCAACAGGCAGAAATAACTACTTCCTTTTTATGCTTAATTTTATTTTGAACTAGCTCCACTATAATGTCTATCCACCAGGATATCACGTACTTTTTCAAAACTTTTTCTCTAGAAACAAAAGTTTCTGCATGCCATCTATATAAACATTTCTTTCTGTCTGAAAGTCAGGGATATAATTTCCTTTTCTTTCACATTTTTATTCTTATATTTTCAGGAATATGTCATTAGACAAAAAGTATGTGTCTGAGATGGTAACATAGTTCTGTCTTTAATAGTAGGTATATTTGTCATTATTCAGTATTGTAAATTTATGCTTACTTTTTCACAAATACATTAGTAATACCTCTAAAGTGTCAGTTATTTGTAATATATTCATCATATCAAAATAAATAAATACATTATTTGTCAATGAAGTAGTCATAACAGTCATTTCTTTTTCCTTTCCCCCAAAATCTCCAAAAACATTCTAAACCACCTGTGACAGTTCTTTGTCTTAATAATGTTTTATTGTCTAGCTCTTTATTCTTGAAGTTCCATTAACAGACTGCGTCCATGCTATTCCGGTCATTAGTCCATACAGCCAACAAACAGCTATTTGTATGCTCTTTGTTATTTCAAATACATGGCATAATACCATTTAACCCTAATGTTGACGCTTTCCCTGTTCATGAAACTAGAGAGCCCATGGAACTTAGAGAACAGTCAACAGTTAGGAAAGAAAAGAGGGAAAGGAGTTTTGGAAAAATTATGACACACATAATATATATGGCAAAGAATCATATATATTAATTTAGTCTGGAAAAAAGACATTTCATTTCAGTCTGAAACAACTGAATTCAAATGAGAGATTTTCTCATACATTTCTCACTTGAGTTCTACTTTGTTAGCAGGACTTTTAAGTGTAGGTTCTTGATCTTTTCTAACAAAATCTTCTAATACATCCTAAAATAGTTTCTTGCAAGTGGGTAGCGAAGTATTTATGAGAAGTATTATTGGCACTCTTTCCTTTGAATAAAGGGAATGGTCTTACATTTGCCAAACAGGTCACAACCTTATCAGTGTTACATACCAGCTGTGTATCTGATTTTCAAGACCAAGGTAACCAGAGATAATCATACTAACAGTTTTTTCTCTTTTTTCTCAAAAGATCATCTGACTTTGCCATCTTAGTTTACATGAGCATGTTACTGGCTTGATTTTCATTAAGGCTATCATCTTTATCTATATGTTGGAAGACTTCCTTTTGTTCCGAAAAATCATATGTTCAGTCTTGAGGATACTGAGGAAATCAGTCATGTAAAACTATTTGTGTGTGCAGTGGAGAAGATGATGTATAGACACTTGCCCAGCCTCATGGTTTCTCCTGATTTGGAAATATTTACTGTTGGCTGAAGGGATTTTTACTCATGTGGAGCCACTGATGAGTTTCTGGTCATGAGAGCATGGAAAGATGAGCAGAAAAAAAATTAGCGTCTTTCTTAAACTGTTGTGAACACTGGGTTTCATTGCTAGCTTTGGTAGGAAAACAGAAATTGTACTTGTCTGGAGGGTCTCACATTTTGAAAATAATTTTCATTGTCAACCAAGTGGAAAAGCTGACATTTCAAAATGTTTCATAGACATATATTTTCTTAAAAAAAGATAAAACATCAAATATTGAAGTGTTTTGTTTCAGTAGTGTAGACATAACACAGCAAATAATATAAACAAATGAGAAGTCAGCATAAAATGAAAGAATACTGAATTCAATACTGAATTTTTAAAGAAAGCATTATTGAATTTTTTTAAGAAAATGTTTTGTAATGTTGCCAGAATTTGCACATTCTTGTGAAATAGTTTTTTACATGAAACAGCATTGCCCATACAGAATATTATTTTTTGTAGCCTCTTCATATAATTTTCCTTCCAACAGCTGTATAATAAAATTAATTTAATAACTAAAGAATGATTGCCCTCTTCCTTTTCATGGATTTTTTTAAGAGATAATGAAATGCCTAAACATGTTTATCTGAAGAAGTTTTTACATGTTTTTCATGCTGGCAAATAATTTGCTCACTGATGTTCTCATAATTGCAAATAATATTCACCAGATAATTTTGAAAAATAGGTAAATAATAATAGAAAATGTCAATGAAACTTATAAACTGAATTGGTAATGAATGATGGCTTACCTCTTGTTAAATGTACCCAATTCAAAAATTCATATAGTTGTTTAATTATAGCTACTTGTATAAGACATGTTATTCTTCTTTCTTGAATGAGTCAGACTGCCATCCAGCATAATGTATGCAAACTGTTGCTTTTAAAATGAGCTTATGAAAATCTCATTTACATGTTCTTTCATATAAAATGTAATTATTCAGGCTTCAAATGTCTTTTTCATAATATTTGTTATAGCAAAGCATGAGGACCTGATGCACACAGAATATATATCTGAAGGAATTTCAAATGCAATCAAACTGAAATTTATACTGAGATAACCACAAACATAATTGCAGAAAAATTCCTAGTTTTCAGCTTGAAACATTTGCAGGTCAGTTTCTATTTGGATGACAAGTTGCTGACATACAGTATAAAGAATTTCTAAATGTATTTTATTTTAAAGGAGGTGGCCATCAAAAAGCAGATAATTATTTTGTAGTTTCAGACTGAATTCCTGTATTCAGTTTTCCAGAAAAAAACTTATTCCCATAGTGTACTCTAATAGGAGAGTTAGGAAAAGGTCAGTCCTTCTCTCTCTTCAGCATCTTCCTTATCAAGAAGTTGCACTCTAAAAGCACATATACGATGTGAAGAGTAAAAATACTGTCAAGGTGAGAGTCTTATAATGTAGCATAACATCACTGTCCGACAATTCCTTCTATAGCCTTCATAATATGCTTATTTTGCAGATTCATAAATTGAATCTCAGGATAAGACAAACATTTCCAAACTGAGGTATCTAAAGTTTTAGTGACGAAACAGAGTTCGTTCTTTGTTTTCCCCACGGCTCCAAAGTCAGTGCTATGGATAAGTACCTATTTCCTTTAAAGTTTGGTAGCTTAGTTTTGGCACTCTTTTGATGCATACTGGTGTTTAGTATTTGGATATGAACAGCTTGCACTTCTATGGTGAGTGCTTATCAAAGTAACAGATGAAATGAAATCCTAACTCCAACATTACTCATAGGAATTTAAGCCATTGATTTCAAGAGAGCCAATCTTGACACCCTTTTCTTGATCCATTGACAAGAAGAATTTCTCTTCTGAGTACAAATCAGCTACTGTTACATATATTTCTATCGTGTTCTTATAGTATTTAAAAAGAGAAAGTGAAGTGAATACTTTTTTTCCCCTGTATTTAAAATGATGAGCATCAAACAGGTTCACAGAATCTGGCACTCCTTTGGGTTGGAAGGGACCTCCTGAGGTCTCTAGTCAAGCCTGCTGCTCAGCACAGGATCAATACTGGTTGTAAACCAGGTTGCTTAAGGTTTTGTCCATTCAGGTCTTGGAGACCTCCAAGACGGAGATTGCGTTATATCCTCACAGTGATTTCTTTTTTCCCCTTACATCTGGTTGGAATTTCCCCTGTTTCAATTTACGATTCTTGTCTCTTATTCTCGCACCATGCACAAAACATGGGACAGTCACAAATTGAAGAAGTATTGAATATTCTGCTGAGGTGTAAAAGAAATTCAACACTGTGCTGCTCCTATCCTTTCACTGGATAGACTTTGGCTTGACGATCTCAACTTGTATCAGTGATGGTGACATAAGAAGATGAACTTTCAGCAAAATGTGAATGCTTAGGACTCTGTTTATTTGTTAAAATTCCTCTACATTTTCATCAGCTGTAAATGTATTCCTCATGTAGGGAGAATAACATTGGGAATCTGATACCATAGGTGGAAACCCATAGTTTCACTATCATAGCATGATACACCTGATCCTGCAACTTTAAGAAAAAACCTGTACGACAAGTCTTACATGTGGCAGAGGTCTAGATGTATATTGTAAGTGGGAAAGGCCTACCTCAAGTAAAAGCAAAAAGGTGTTTATTTTTTACATTGCTTTTGCACTGTTCCATGAAGTATCAATAATATTAGGACATGTTACATTATGACATAATTAAAAGGAATTGTGCTATGAAAAGAGCTGTCTAAAAATGCATAAATTCCTTAGCACCAAGTAATATGTTGGCTGAATGTTTAAGACAACATTCGTATTTTCAGTTTGAGTAACAAATTTTGAAACAATTATACAGGGGAGCATGTATTCCACTTGGTTGGCTGATGTGCTAAAGCTTTCCCTTCTCCTATGCCCATAGTATGATGGTATGGTAAGCCAAAATATCCCAGTATAAAGTTGGTTTCAGGAGGATGGGATTTAGAACAGGAAATACCACACATTGAAGCTGGACTAGAATAACTGGTCAGACTTTGGCAGTTTTATCGGAGACTTGAAGTCTTTTAGTTCCACTTACACAGGAGAAATGAGATGAGGAAAACTGAAAAATTCTTAGGCTTCAAGTCTTCATAAAATTTCTTGCAGGACTTCTTAGGATTTCTAAAACTCTACCTGCTGAAGTTTAGATAGTATTTGTTAAACAAGGATAGTTGCGTCTTATTTTCAGTCACTACATGAAAATATTTGTAATTTTCATATCCTGTCAGATCAACAAATGGACACAATTTATTTGTCGAAATGAACACTGAGTATTTGGACGACTTGCTTCTGGACCGCTTGCTTTCCATGCATGGTAAATGAATGAAGCTGATCCGGTTATCAGTCTAGCTCAGTAGCTTACCTGTCTTCAGGTAAGACTGCATGGATGGTTGATTGGTTGTAGCAAGAGAATCCAACCCTTCTCATCTCTTAGAGTATAAAGTAAATATTATCTCAGAACTTCTCTTGCTCTGTGTCAGATTCAGTATGAGATGTAAGTTATATTTCTGAAATAACATATAACAATGCCAGTGTAGGAGGTTCTTTGACATCTTTATCTGGTACCAAAATAATATTGCCTACCACATGTTGTGATTTATGATACGGAAAGTGCCATAAATCAACATACAAGATGCTGGTTAAAATGGAACTTTTTTGTCAGCAGATGTCAGGTTGTACCGTATTGATTTTTTTGTGTGCCGTGTAAGACAATTTTCAGTTTGTTTTGCATTGTATGGATGTGAATTAGAACACATGAATGCATATTCAGTGAAGGTTATTTCTTTGTATTTCACCTTCACAATTACTGATGCTTCACCATTTAAACTGCTCAGAAGATCATTGAAATAATCTTTTTATAATGGCTAAGTTGCATTCATTATTTCTCATTCTCCTATTCAAAGGAGATGGCTGAAATGTTACTGCTTAGATATTTCTAGTATCATGTTGAAGATGCTAAAATTAGGAATATTTCAGTCACTAGAGTGAGTATTTGAGGTTTTTGAGTGGTTGAAGCATGGAGTTAGAAAGAAGCCATTTACAATTATAATTTCAGTTGTCACTGCCCTCCTGTCTTTCTTGTAATATATTTATGCATCACTCAGCCTGAAATTCTTCAGATTCAGATATTAACTATGAGCTTGGGATGTATTAATATATGCACCTGTCACTGTCTCAGCATGACTAGCATTTATATATATACTAGTGATCTAATGGTGGCTCACAGCTTTGTCTGTGTGGAAATCCAGTCATCTTCACAATGTGTTTGAATCACAGTGGAATTATATTTTTATCTGAGGAGAGGTTCCCATCTCATTTCCTGTAACTCAAATGAAAAAATGTCCAGGGCTGAATGCAGAAATCAGCTTCTTTAATGCCACTGACACAAAACCGGGGTCACATTTGTTTACAGAGTGAAGGCTCAGTTAAATAAGGGAGAAGGATTTCAATTTCATCCTTGTTTGATATGGGTTTTTTTCTTTCTTTTTCTTAAGAGACAACCAATCTTCAAGTAAAAAATAAAAGAAAAAGCTGTCTATACTTGCATGTATATTCATAAGCAGACCTAAATAATTTAGCAAGAGCTTAATCCTTTTCATTTTAAAATTTATTACATTAATCCATTTATATGAGATCATTATTTCTAGCTCTTCTATGAGGCAAAGCCTCAGTATCTAACGTAGTCTTTTCAGTAAAAAAAAAAAAAAAAAAAAAGAAAAAAGTGACAAACTTCCATGAATAACAGCAAATACAAGGTTTGTTCCCATTATAGTTTGCATGCTGGTAGCTTTTACTCCAGCTCACAGATGATAAATACCAGTCCAGAATGTGAGCCAACCTCAGTTTCAGTTTTTACACATAACATTGCCAGCTCAAGTTCTGCTTCTCATGCTTTGCTCTCCATTCAGTCCCAGGCACCCCCTGCTCTTGGTGGCTCATCCCTTCACCCAGACTGTCTGTTAAGGAGGCACCTAATTCCAATGTAGGAGCGTATCTACATCCTATAACTCTCATTTCAGGAACTTCTTTACAGATATCTAGTCCCAGATAATGTACAAAATGGCATTTCTAATCATAAAGAGCCCATCACAGCAAATTCATCCTAAATCCTTTCCAAAGGCCAGGCTAACTGTGACGTCTCTTAGGAGCTAAGTTTGCCCTTTGCAGATCAGACTTTCTGTGTTCACACAATGCATAATTAAGCTGAAGCATTCCTTGCAACAGGGCACTGTGGATGCTTAAACATTTACATAGTGTCAAAAAGCAATTAGACAATTTAGAATGGAAAATAGATCCACAAGGGGGTTATTAACTACAGGGACAACATTTTTGGTTCAGGATAACTCTACGGCACAAACCCCTGGAGCTGGGAAAGTATATCAGAGAATTACCACTGTGTGACCTCTAGGCAGGCACTCACTTATGGTCATCTCTCGTGGCAGGATACCAGGCTAGATGAACCTTTATGCTGATCTGCTACAGCCACTTCTCCAAACTGTGAGTACTGCAACATCTTTTAATGGATGCCACAGACACAAGCCTATAAAGCTTTCCCTGACAGAAGGTTAGATCTGGTTTTTGTAGTTGGTGACAGTTTTGCTGAAGTCAATGAGCTACTGGGGACATTCCGTCTAAGGTGATTCCAGACCTGACAGTGGTGAAGATAGTTTTTGTTTGAGTGTGACTAATCTATGAGAAAAGGGGTGAGTGTATAGTGGTGCTGATTTCTACAATTTTCAATGTATAAATGAAGACATATTGAAAATGAATTAAATCTAATTAATAACAAAAGGGCCATAGTTGGCTGATGCTCATATAGCCGAATAAAACTGCTGGAAGACTGCAGACCATTCTTAAGAGCTTTACAAGAACAATTGATTCTCAATCATTTTTATTTTCTTCTTTCTTGTTCACATGAAAAGAAAAGAAAGTTTGGTAACTGATAAAGTTTCTGGGATTTATCTTGTCTCTTCTAACAATGGCAAAATGTGAAAGGAGGCTGAGTGGGATATCAGAAAACACCCACCTGCTAAGATATCTGTCTCGTGATAAATGAATTAATTTGTACTTAGATTCACTGCGTCAGCTCAATTTCTGTATCTCCTTTCATCCAAATATGTATTCCCCAAGTGCAATTCAGATTTACTTAATGGATATATAAATCACATACAGAAAATACTGGCATTTCTTTAACAGTTCAAAGCAACTCTACCTAAATCTGCACGGCAGGAAGTGACTTGTTAATATTCATTGTTCACATGTAGATAACATCTCCGCTCAACCAAATGCTGTATGTGCATGTGTTCTTTGCAGTGAACTTTGGAGTTACATCAGCAGTTAGTTCTGCCCACAGTCCCAAAAGCGGCACAGAAGTGAGAGGTGATGAGAGTACAGGTGTTACTGATGCAAAATTTAAGGAATGATTAGAAGACTCCCAAATGACTGGTAAAACAATTACCAAGACCATCAGTCTGCATGCTTAAGGGCATTTAAATTGCCACCAAATAGCTCAGAAAGATTTACATATGTTATGCTACAAGGCTACTCCAGTTGCATTTTATTCTGCTTTCCACTGAAGCATTGGATAAAGGACAAGCTGTCTGCCAAAACGGTCGAATAACTTATTTCACAGAGGTATTTGCTTACTGAATTCATTTATTATATTTATATAGGGTATACTCAAGGACTCGTAGTGTCTAAGTTAATTGGTCTTTCTATATGTATATAAACCTGATAAACAATTGGAAAAGCACACAAAAATACAATCTGAAATTCTTCCCAGTAAATAGTTATGCTGCATATGTTACTAAATCTCTTTGCAGGTTGTTTCCAGCACTGGTGTAGCTAAAAGTGTCAAAAAAGGACACTGTAGGGCTCGTTATCCATGAAACAAATGTCACGGCAGTATCCATTATGAAAAAAAAAAAAAGGTTTTATCCACTTAACAATGTAACTGCAACAGCGAAATTGAAGAACAAGAGGTAGACCCATGAATTAAAATTATGTATTCTATTTCATCAATTCCATTGCTGTTAGCATGATCACAGTTGGTGGTCCTAAAAATAAGGGTTTTATTGTGCACTTCATTTTAAAGGATGAAAACATTCTATTTAATTCCACCAAAGAAAAACATATTTTAAAAATCTTAATATACTGTTATTAAATTATTTCATTTAAAAAATCCTATTTCTTTAAAAATTATGGTGAAGGATAATGTGTTTTATTACAATTCTAAGCTAATACTATTTGGAACTGTTGTATGAACACTGGCATAAGAACATTTGTTTCACTTGCAGGGTTTAGCTAGAGAAAAATGTTACATTTGCTAGATGCTTTATAGCAAGAAATAGGTATTACCAATATTTGCATACTGTATTCCACTAATTGCTCTTGGTTGGTAGCTGGTCCCATTTACAGTAGAGATTATGTGCTGAAAGACAGCGAGCAATGATCCATTGTAAAGACACTGCTTATGCTCCAGACTGTTACAGTCTGTCTCATTATGTTTCAGTTAAACTGTTTTTCTTATTTTTCTGAGCACTGAGATGAAAAGCTCTGAAAAGACTAGAGATTATTTGGTTTTGGTGAACATAAATTGTCCTCCAGACTGGTGGACTTTGGATCGCTAGAGAGCCATGTTGAGTTATTAAGAACATCTTTGAACTCAATGCAGCATGGTGTTGTCTTGTCTCAAAAGGTGAAAGCCATCCTCAGCCTTGAAGGTCAGAGACAGTGACCCTCTGGGAGAAGAACCTTTCTTTCACAGCACAGTATTGGGTGCTTTTTTTTGAAGGGTTGAAATAATGTTACTTAATTGTAATAAACAAAAATACATTCCAAAATCTTAACTTTCCTGCAATTAAAAACTGTGAAATAGCCTATTTCTTTAAAGATTATGTGAAGAGTAATGAATTTTAGTGCAATTCTAGATGCATGGTTTAAGTTAAAACTACTGAGAGGGAAGAAACTAGGTCTTTTCAGTATTATTTCATCACCTCTTCCCAACTGGAGTCAGACAGGCTAGATGTCAATGAAAGTGAAAGCTGTTTGAATTTTTAAACCCTCAGAGGCTAAGTTTGCTTATTATCTTAATCAGATCTGTTCAGTATATCTACTGGGTCAAATCCTGCCACTCTATTTTTCTCCAATTCTAGTCACATCTAAGTATTACTAAAGTGTAATAACATTGAAAATACTCAGACATGGGAGGCTGAAGCTAAACAGCTAAATTTAGGCAATACAGCTGCATGTATACTGTCTTTGGAAATTCTTTTCAAATTCAATTTACAGATGTGTCCACCATAGCTTTTAGTTCACCTTTGGAATGTCTGCACTGCACCTGAGGAGAAACAGATTTGGTCAAACTGTATGACTTGCTTTTTGGGCCCCATTAAAAGGAGTTTTCTAGCACATATACACACTGCCCTACCTCATCAGTCTCCCAAGACCCCTCAGTGTTACAAGGAGAAATAGCTACTTGAGCACCCATGTGGGTGTTTATAGACATGCTGCTTGATGATGTTCCTCCTATCAGGCTGCACAATATCTGCAACACAATCACAAAGGCCTTTCATGGCTTTCTGTAGTGAAGCCACAGATACCAGGAGGTGGAAAGCTACAGCCCTGAGGAGGGAAGGTGCTATAACTCCTGACCATACTGTTCTAAGACCCATGTGAAGGTGAACAGAGCTGCTAGTGTGTTGTTTTCATAGGACAGAGACAAAAGCAGCTGACAGGATCATATTAATTCTGTACACCCAGTATTCCTAATAATGGATACAGGCTTTAGGGAGGTGAAGTATAACTTTTACTACATTGCTGGGGCTTACCTTTCTCCATTTACCTGTGATAGATTATGCATTCAGACCTGCTCTATACCCTTGTAAGTGAGGACTTAGATTTCTCTTTTCACAAGTAAGCCAGCCTGATGACAGAGAAGTTATCCAGTGAAAAGTTGAGATGCTTTCATATGCCAAATGATCAGTGAGCAGGTTGGCAAAGGATATCTTAGCACTTAAAGATATGAGAATGTGGAGAGGGATGCAAACCTACCGAGATTTCCAGTATGATACTGTGAGATGCTAGGCTTATCCTGCTATATCCATACCATGGAAATGAATGGTAAAATGAGTTACTAGAAAGGACAGTGGCAGGATAACTTACTATTTGGGTGCAAGCAGATTGGTACAATCAGAATCTTTCCTGTTTGCTTGTTTTAGATATTACTAGAAGATACATTTGTTCCTTATGATCTCTGCTCTACTGAGAGATCCAAATTAACTGAAGCTAACGGAGCCACCTGATGCACACCAAAGGCTCTGCCTAGAGGCAATGGAATATGCATATATACTCATGGTTTTGTGTATTTGTGTTTTTATCAGCCACTCTGGGTAAGATCTCATATCTCATACCTAATAAACAGAATTCCATGTGCTGTGGTTATCTCCATCCCTCTTATAGTTAGTCCCTGTATGACAGAAGCAGAGCTATATGTACTAATGTTGAGAATACTGAGAAGCAGCAATTTTTATGAACGTTGTTGGCTTTGTGTGACTGCATCAGAGATGGAAGGTACTGTATATTTGATCTCCTATGACTGTTTATTGACCTGGCATTTTGAGAGGCTATGGGAAGTCAGAATGGCCACAGCTACCTTCCAATCTCCAGTGAAAATGCCACTGCTGGTTTGCTTTCCAAGTCTGGGAACATCTCTCAGTTGAATGCTAAAGAGCCAAAAGCCTTATGGAATGAGGTGAGATATTACATACTGTCTGAAAAACATGCTGACACAGTGAAATTCTGCAGAGAAAGTCTAAAGAATTTGGGACTACTCATATCCAAAGGATGGTACTTTTCACAGTCTAGACAGTCTATTGTAGAGTTTATCTCTTTTTCCCCAGAAATGTTTTTGTTCTAAGCAAAAAATATTTTACGTAGGGCAGGGACAATTTAGCCATTGACTGCTATTGCAGGGTCCTGAAGGGAACAGGTTTGTAGGGCACAGACATAATCAGACCTGCTGAGCTAGATAAGAACTGGTATCACAAGACTATATCCCAGCTACTTGCCTAAGAAAGGAAGAATCTTGTGATTAAATCCCCAGATACAAGTACTAAGTATAAACTGAAGAAAGAGACTCCATCAAAAAATTAGATGAGGTTTTCTTAGACTAGGAGGGAGACAAAGCTGTATTTTGCCTGCTAACTGATCAGTATTTTTAAGAATAAACTGCTTCTTCCCTACATATTTTCTTTTTTTTTTTCAACTTAGAAGAGGGTAGATGTTATTCTCTCTTCCTCTTGTTTTGTTTTAGGCACTTACTTCACCATGTAAAAGTTAGTGTCCTCATCTGGATGTCGGTAAGACAATAGGTGTTACCATATGTGACAATTGCTTTTTATCAGTATGAGGTCTTGAACTTGCTTGAAGAATAGGAGGAGTGCTGGAAAGGAATGGGGAGCCAATTTACCTTTCAGGGTCCCTGGAGTGAACCCTGCTGAAAACATTAAAAGCAGCTGACTTTTCAGGCTGTGCAGTGCCATGTGCATGTATGTGTTTAAGGTTTTCCAGGAGACCAGATACAGAAACAAGAATTTCTTCAGGTGTTCAGATGGGTATTACCTGGTTATCAAAAATGAAACATTTTCTTTAGTATAGAGGATACAGGATGTCTTGATACCTAAGAAACATGATACATTTTCTATTGAAGCCATCTGATTTCAAGCCTTCAGGTCACACTGAATGTGAATATGATGTTTTTAATCTTGTCACAGGTCAGGATTTGAATGCATTAACCCATATGTGTTTAGAAGAGCTTATGTGAGAGCACATAGTTCATGGCTTTTTAAAGACAGTCTTATCAGGTTCTGATTTCTGAAACACAAATATTGCATCAAGTATCAGTTCAATTGTGTTTGGAATAATCTTTTGTGCTTATTCAGGGAGTGGGAAAGGAACAGTGGAAATTTTGCCACAATATTTCATATTCTGAGTTAAACTGTGGCATAGAGAAAACACAGAATGTAACTGTGATTGAGCAAAAAGAAAAGATGAAAATAGTAAATATATTTACTTAAAAATTAAAGAACATTTTATTTATCTTGAACATTAAAGGAATGCAGCTATGAAAGCAATGGATATTATGATTTAATTGGGGTAAAGAAAGACTGTAGTCTAAGACTAATAAGTTCATATACGTGGTGCAAGAGAATTTTAATTTGAAAAGGGACAAAAAAAATTTGGAAGCATACTGTCAGGGTAAAATGCATACATGGGTAAAGTACTTGTGCATAACTCAGTAGAGCTAGGTGCCTGTTCAGTACTCATAGAATCTAGAATCATTAAGTTTGGAAAAGACCCTTAAGATGATCAAGTCCAACCGTTAACCTAGCACTGCCAAGGCCACCACTAAACCATGTCCTCAAGCACCACGTCTACCAGTCTTTCAAATACCTCCAGGGATGGAGACTCAACCACTTCCCTGGACAGCCTGTTCCAATGTCCGACTACCCTTTTGGTGAAGAAGTTTTTCCTAATATCCAACCTAAACTTCCCCCGGCACAGCTTGAGGCCATTTTCCCTCATTCTATCGCTTGTTACTAGGGAGAAGAGACTGACCCCCACCTCACTACAACCTCCTTTCAGGTAGTTGTAGAGAGCAATAAGGTCTCCCCTCAGCCTCCTCTTCTCCAGACTAAACAACCCCAGCTCCCTCAGCCGCTCCTCATAAGACTTGTGCTCTAGACCCTTCACCAACTTCAATGCCCTTCTTTGGACATGCTCCAGCACCTCGATGTCCTTCTTGTAGAGAGGGGCCCAAAACTGAACACAGTATTCGAGGTGCGGCCTCACCAGTGCCAAGTACAAGGGCACTATCACCTCCCTGGTCCTGCTGGCCACACTATTCCTGATACAAGCCAGGATGCCATTGGCCTTCTGGGCCACCTGAGCACACTGCTGGCTCATGTTCAGGCAGCTGTCAGCCAACACGCCCAGGTCCTTTTCCACTGGGCAGCTCTCCAGCCACTCCTCCCCAAGCCTGTAGCATTGCATGGGGTTGTTGTGACCCAAGTGCAGGACCTGGCACTTAGCCTTGTTGAATCTCATATAGTTGGCCTCAGCCCATTGATCCAGCCTGTCCAGATCCCTCTGTAGAGCTCTCCTACCCTCCAGCAGATCAACACTTCCACCCAACTTGGTGTCATCTGCAAACTTACTGAGGGTGCACTCAATCCCCTCGTCCAGATCGTTGATAAAGATATTAAACAGGACCGGCCCCAATACTGAGTCCGGAGGAACACCACTTGTGACCAGAGGCCAACTGGATTTGACTCCGTTCACAACCACTCTCTGGGCTCAGCCATTCAGCCAGTTTTTAATCCAGCAGAAAGCGCACTTATCCAAGCCATGAGCAGTCAGTTTCTCCAGGAGAATGCTGTGGGAGACAGTGTCAAAGGCCTTACCAAAGTCCAGGTAGACAACATCCACAGCCGCCCCCTCATCCACTAAGTGGGTCACCTTGTCATAGAAAGAGACCAGGTTAGTCAAGCAGGACCTGCCTTTCATAAACCCATGCTGGCTGAGCCTGATCACCCAATTGTCCTGCACGTGCCGCGTGATGGCACTCAAGATGATCTGTTCCATGATCTTTCCTGGCACCGAGGTCAGGCTGACAGGCCTGTAGTTCCCCAGATCCTCCTTCTGACCCTTCTTGTAGATGGGTGTCACATTTGCTAACTTCCAGTCATCTAGGACCTCCCCAGTTGACCGGGACTGCTGGTAAATGACGGAGAGTGGCTTGGCCAGCTCCTCTGCCAGCTCCCTCAGTATCGTTGGGTGGATCCTGTCTGGCCCCATAGATTTGTGGACATCTAGGTGGAGTAGCAGATCGCTAACTGTTACCTCTTTGATTATTGGGGCTTCATTCTGCTTCCCATCTCTGTCTCACAGCTCTGGAGACTGAATACCCTGAGGATAACTGGTCTGACTACTAAAGACTGAGGCAAAGAAGGCATTAAGTACCTCAGCCTTCTCCTCATCCTTCGTGGCAATGTTTCCCTCCGCATTCTCCCTGGCCCTCCTTTTGTCGCTGATATATTTGTAAAAACATTTTTTGTTATCTTTAAC